>NC_141022.1:18960000-19112500 GCF_052040795.2 Danio rerio
CCACTTCAGCCTACTGTGTGAGACATCCACATTTTATTTACTTCAGACTTTCATGTCATGATCCTGCAAAAGTGATAGGAAGTAAGAAAGAAGAGCAGCGTGCGAACAACAGGGGGGTTTGAAACCATTTAATAACACTAGATCTCCCTTGAAGGACATCAAAGCAAGACGTGAGGTTGGTGTGCCATTTAAATAGTGGAAAATGTTGCACTAATTAGTGTCTTAATGACTATTAATTATGAAAATAATAACTTAATATAAAAATGAACTTTACTACACCCATATTGGTTCATAAAATTGTCAATGCATGACTGCGCCCAGCAGGCTATTCAGCAAATTGTTCAAAGGTAGATCTATATAGCATACCTACAAACACAGCAAGTGTTCAAAATACAACTTTTCCACTAAAACAAACGTTAGTATATCTATATAAATATCTATAGAATAAATGTAAAATAAACTCAGTCCATTTATCACTGAACAATCCATTTATCTGCCACCAGAAGAAGATGCTGGATGTCCCCCTGAATGACATCACAGAAACATTTATCAGAATCATTCTGGATATCTGGACATATGTACTGTAAGATTTATGTCATTTCTAGTTCACCAAAAGGATATTGAATGTGTTTATCTCTTTTACTTACTAGCCAAAC
Organism: Danio rerio; assembly: GCF_052040795.2. Classification (NCBI taxonomy): domain Eukaryota; kingdom Metazoa; phylum Chordata; class Actinopteri; order Cypriniformes; family Danionidae; genus Danio; species Danio rerio. The sequence goes on from NC_141022.1 coordinate 18,960,657, forward strand.
CTACAGACATATAGACAGACAGCAGACAGAGATATAGGCACACGGAGAAAGGTATATTCAGACAGACAGACAAACAGACAGACAGACAGACGGTGTTTATTAGATAGCCTGCTTGAAATTGAACAAGGGGACATGAGATACACATTTGAACATGTTAATTACTACCAAGTAGAAGCAAAGACTGATAAAGCGAACAGACATAAATCCATGGTGGAAATATGTCATGTGTGTAAATCAGTTCTACAGTATCTGGGATTTACAGTACAACCCAGCACAAGTGATGATTTTACGTTTGTCTGTCTGTAAGGTTTGCTCTCATTTCTAATCCCAGTAGTCATCAAATCCAAGATAAGCAGGAAAACATGTATCATGACCTGATGATGTCATTGAAGACCACACCTTCTAGCAGCTGAATTTGACCTCTGTGAAGCATCAGTGCTATTTCTTTGCTAGATATCATTTGAACATGATCCTGCTGTAGTCAGTGTTGAAAATGTACCTGACTAAAACCCAGTGGAATTATTTAAGAGCTCCGGGATTCGTGTGCAGCGCGGTGCATAGAAAGTGGTGCTGGTGATTTAGAGCAGGTGCTCATAAAAAGCAAGACAAACCTTTGTGCCAGCTTATTCAGCTGACTTCAGATGAGGCCTACAGCTTTGATACAGTTCACATTATTTCATGCAATATCCTTCCTAATAAAATAATAATTCCTTTAAACAACTACTATGAAATAATGTCTGTGTCCGAAACCTTTAAAGGGGTGGTACACTACAATTTCATATTTTAAACTTTAGTGTAATGTAGCTGTGTGAATATAAACAAAATCTCTGAATGTAATACTCTCAAAGTTCAATGCAAAGGGAGACTTTGGCTTTAACAGAGTAAGTTTAGCAAGGCCTACAGCGAACAAACTTTGGGAACTACAAAAATTAGGCCAGAGGCACTTAAATGTTATATCAGAGAAAGGTACAATGCCGTCCAAATGCTGCTATTTCCACAGTGCTTGTTCGGTTTCTGTATTTGGGCTGCCAAAAAATATGAAACAAAGAGAGAAATGCTAACAATTTGCAAAATGCACAATGGATCATGCTTAATTTCATTTAATTATTATTTTCCCTTTAGCTTAGTCCCTTTATTTATCAGGGGTCACCACAGTGGAATGAACCACCAACTTATCCAGCATCTGTTTTACACTGCAGATGCCCTTCCAGCTGTAACTCAGTACTGGGAAACACCCATACACACGTATTCACACACATACACTATGGCCTATTTAGTTTATTAAATTCACCTATACTGCATGTCTTTGGACTGTGGGGGAAACTGGAGCACCTGGAGGAAACCCACGCAAACATAAGCAGAACATGCAAACTCCACACAAAAAAACATGCTTGATTCATTGAAGTGTATTAGATTTACACGTTTTTAAAAGTGTGATGTCGAGCTGTTCTGTCACACAGAATGGACATGTAAATTCATCTTTTAACTTAACCTTTGAGCCTAAACAGTCAAATACATGCAAAAGATGTGTTCAAGCAGGTGTTTAGTGGTTATTTACATAAACACTTGTTTTTATGAGAATGAAAATGCATTTTGTAGTAAATAGGATCTGTAAGGCTCTTAGCTGGCTATATTCCTGCTACATCATCCTTTCAGCTCAACATTATTAATCAAATAACAAAACACAAGGACAAAATCACTCACTGATCTTAACTGGAAGACTTTTGTAGTTTGAATAAAAAAACAAATCAAGTTTAATTCTCACAGTCAAAAGTATGCTTCTGCATAATATAAAAAATGGACATTGCAATATTTTGTTTTGCTGCGATATTGTCACAATCAGCAGTGATTCAGGGTTGTAGATCGCTGGGAATCATTCAATTTCACTGAGTACTACAAATCCATAACCAAATGGACTACAAATCCTTTTATGCACCACACACTCACACCTGTTCTGGTTTTCCACTGATTGCTAACACACACACAGCTGACTTTAAAAGCAGCACAGACACACACACACCAGTCTTGTTTCTCTGTTAGTGTAACATTTGTAAGCGTTCGTTGTCTAGTCTATCCTGTGTTTTGATCCTCACCTTTTTTTCCGTTTGTTAATGATACTTAGCTGTCTGTACCGACCTCTCGCCTGGTCCTTGACCATGACTTTGGATTGCTCTGGATGTACTTGTTTGACCCTGTACACCAGGATTGTCCGAACTTGGTCCTGGAGGGCCGGTGTCCTGCTGAGTTTAGCGCTAATTTGCTTCAACACACCTGCCATGAAGTTTATAGTATATGTAGTAAGAGCTTGATTAGCTAATTCAGGTGTGTTTGTTTAGGGTTGAAGCTAAACTCTCCAGGACACTGGCCCTCCAGGACTGAGTTTGGACACCCCAGCTCTAAACTGTTGCTTGACTGACTCTCATAATAGACATGCATTTGGATCCCCAACTCAGTTGTCAGTGTCCATTACATTACAGATATATATATATATATATATATATATATATATATATATATATATATATATATATATATATAGATTATATGTATATACATATATGTATATATATACATATATATATATATATATATATATATATATATATATACATATATATATATATATATATATATATATATATATATATATATATATATATATATATATATATATATATATATGATTATATAATTTCACCAGATGATTTAAATAGCTCTATTTCAGAGATTTCTAAAGAACTTAAAAAAAAAATTCTAAAGATTTCATTAATTTAGATCAACTGAGAAGATCAAGTCTTTTTCTATGCAGTGCATCAACATAAAATATAATAAATTGCAAACATACATATAATATAACTTTGACAGAGCAAAAATAAAAGGTTAAATAAAAAGTGCTTTATGGTTTTCTGGGGAGTGTATGAGTACATTTTTAAAATAATATTTATTAATATAGTCCTGCGATGTATGTATGTATATATATATATATATATATATATATATATATATATATATATATATATATATATATATATATACACACACATACACACACACACATACACAAATACAAATAATAATATGAAGTCCTAGTTGAGATAAATCTGCCCTCATTCTCTTCCCCAGGTCTAGGATTAGTTTTTCTTTTTCAATCTAGGCTTTCATTTTATACAATTGCTTGAATTGTAAGTATACAAATGTGACTGCTACATTCAGAAATCACTGAATGAACTGATATAATCTAAACATAATCTTACCCGCCTGTTTAGTTCTAAATCACATGATCTAAAACCCTTCAAAATGCAATGAAGCCCAAGCGGTTAAACATACCCTCATTCCTGCAATTTGTTTAAACTATTAAGAATCTCATAAAAAAAGGGCAAAGCATGATGAATCAGCGAACTAAATAACAAGTGGTTTCTTGTCCATAATGAGGAGGTGATGAGCAGCTTATGTAACGCTCCCCTGCTGAGAAAGACTGAATTTAAAGCTGTGCTCTGAAGACTCTCGAAGAACACTCAGAGAACCTGAAATTCACTGGAAAAAGACCTTTACCCAATAAACTCTTGTCACAGTCCTCTTGTGCATTTTAATCAACAGCAGCCTGTTTACCAAACAATGATATATTATTTATTAGTGGTTGCATAGCCTAAACAGACACAACTAGTGAAACATAAAGAAGCTGTTTTCTCCAAAACATGTTTAAAGGACAAACTTGAGCCGAGCATTTGCTACAGTATACAAAACAAAATAATTGATGTGAAAATTATATATGACAAATAATTATGCGACTCATCAAAAGGACTGTACATGCCTTTTTAACTCACATTTAATCACAGTGATATTTTTAATTTATGATAATATCGTAATTGTTCTTTTAATTATGTGCAGCTGACATTATCAAGTACAGAACGTTTAAATAAAACAAAGGAAAACACATTTTGAGATTTCAAAAGCTTTCACTGCGTCATGAAGCCTTTTAGAGTACATTAACTCATTAAATGACTCAGGGAATCACTCATTATTATAGGGATTTGAATGCCACCAAATGGCATTTTTATTCATTGACAAGCCTAAAGCACTAGCACAAAAACATAACAAAATATGCAAAATATGAATTATAATTAACACAAAACATCACCTAAACTACTGAGATATCATTTTTCAGTGTCATGTTCAAATACTGTCGCTGACTCTGACTGATATATAATGTTTAAACGTGTCAAGGAAGTGAAAACTGGATATTGGCATAGTTGAAAATGACATATCGTGAGACTCAAACACAATTTTCCCACATCTCATCAGGAAATATGGATCAAACATTTATTTTTCACCACAACAAAGAAGGCATAAGGTTTATTTAATTGTATAATTTGTTTAACGTGTATTTTGTCAAATTTGCCATGTACATTTGTACTGAGGCAACATACGCACGTAAACTGTTGGTCCATTTTTTCGGTTAGAATTCTAATTTAGCCTATATTTTATTTTAAAAAATGTGTTTGCTAAAAATTAATACATTACAAATGGCTGATTACTACACTGTAAAACCCAAAAAGTTAAGGTAACCAAATCGCTTGAGGAGACCGATTGCTACAAACCATTTGAGTTACTAGTCTATATAAGTATTGTGAACTTACTCCAATTAAGTTGAAGTAATGAGGTTTTTATTTAACTCATTACATTCAACACCTAGTTCAAAACTCCACTCAAATGAGTTGAATTTACTTTTAGTCAATTCTGAGTTAACTACACTAATTTTATTTGATAATTAGTTTGGTTTTTCAGTGTAGTGGAAAATTGTAATGTGATAACATAAAATTTTTTTTCATGTAAAAAGTAATCAGAATATTTTTCTTTGGAGTTACTTTTAATACTTCTAAAACCTATAAAAAAAATAAATAAATAAACCGAAGCGCTTTCATGGATTTAATATTTATGAAAACATTACAATGAATTTAACATAACAGATTGAAATATTCAAAAGATTTAAAGAGATAAATCATTTAATTAATCAAGTAAATCCATCTACTTGTTCCAAAAACTGTTGGTCTATATTTTTTTGTTCTTTTGAACACAAAACAAGACATTTTTGAAGAAAACTGATACCTGTAACCATTGACTTTCATAGTAGGAAAAACGGTAACACTTTACAATAAGGTTCATTAGTTAATGCATTTACTAACATAAACTAATCATGAACAACACTTATACAGCATTTATTAATCATAATTGAACATTTACTAATGCATTTTTAACATCCAAGTCCATGCTTGTTAACATTAGTTAATGCACCATTAGTTAACATGAACTAACAATGAACTACTGTATTTTCATTAACTAACGTTAACTAACATGAACAAATACAATAGTAGATGTATTGTTCATTGTTTGTTCATGTTAGTAAATGCATAAATTAACATTAACTAATGAACCTTATTGTAAAGTGTGACCGGAAAAACATACTATGTCTGCGGTGGCAGAGACAACTGTAAATGCTCACATGTTGAATACAAGAAAACTGGAATACATGCGCAAGCCACACACCTCCACTGGAAATAACAAAATGCACACACAAAGGACTCAATATGTGAATGGCACCATAAGTAGCTATGATTCTCTTCACATTTTCAGAGGTTACCTTCACTCCCAATCTTCCACAAATCCTATTTAGTCTATTTTAGGCTGTTTTTTCGTCGTTGAATGCTTTCTGTTCAAAAGCTTGAGCAAGATGCTGGTCGAGTTAAATAAAAATGTTGAAAGTTTCTTAAAAACTGGAGATAAACTGCATTTCACAGCAATATTTTTATTTTTACGCTTAACAAAATCAAAGTAATAACTGTATTTCCACTTGCAGAAGCAACCACTCTCGTTAGCTGCTATTTGAGCACTCTTTCAGCTTGCATTCACCAGCAATTTAAAAGTGAATGCTCATTTAAAAAAACAAAAGTAACTGACTTTACACTGACTTTAGTAACTGTAATCACATTACACAAGTTTAAAATGTATTTCATGCATTACTAAGTTCCCAAATATGTAATTAGTAACTCTTTACACCCAACTTTGTCAACAACATATAACTTAAGAGCAAACTAGCTTGTCTTACTTATGTTTTGTTTCCAGTCCAAATACCTAAAAATTCCTAAATCAAGAAGCATTTTCTAGACACGCAAAAATACTTTCTTGTTTTAAGACAAAATATGCCAGGGATATGACAAAATGAAGTGAGTTTTTCTTTACAAATGAGTAAGCAAATAATCTTGTGTTTCCTTTTGACATAAGATCAATTTTCTTACCCCATTGGCAGATTATTTAGCTTGTTTTAAGGAAAAACTCACTTCATTTTAGCATAATATTTCTTAAAACAAGACAATACTTTTTGCTTGTCTAGAAAATGCTTATTAATGCAATTTTTTAGATTTTTGGAATAGAAACAAGACTAATATCTAAGTTAAAAAAGAATTTTATTGCAGTGCAGGTTTAAAAAATCTAATATAATATGTCCTACGGTCTCAAGATTGACCAAACTGATTGCACATAAAGCTTGCTTTGACATGCGTCCAATTACTGTCACATCAACCCTGACCAAGATCCATAGAGATAATGCCTAAAGTTATCACAGAGATCCTAAAGCCTAAAGTCATAACAACCAAAAAGCACCATGAGGAAAAGCACAGGCTGTGGTCTGAATGAATGAGCTAAAACCCCTCTGCTTCACAATATAGGCAGCTAATGCATGGTCTTTGAGTTGAGCTTGCATTCCTCAGCTGTTATCTCTCTCGTTCTCAGTGTCTGAACACTCTGGCCTTGTCTTTACTCTGGGGAAATACAGGATCTGCTGATATCTTTTATAGGCTTTATTTTCTTCTGGTGGAAGACTTCACTGTAAGACATTTTAACAGCATTAAAGCTTCATGCAACACACAATAAAATGCTTAATAATCAGTAATCAGTCATGCTATGCTACTCTAAATGAGATGCTAGGAAAAGACATGCTGAGGCCAGAAAGCTACTGAAAAACACTTAATATTGTTTGGTATGTGGTCTGTTTGGATTCGCAGATGTCCCACACAAAGCTTCCTCAAGTGTCACATGCCACAAGTCTCACATTTCTCTAAATGTTTTGCTTAATGAAGCACATAAATCTCCTACTGCACACCCTTGTTTTTTCTTCCATTAATATGGCCGTCTACTTCCCTGTCAGGCCTAATGTAATACAAGCCGATGTATTGAGTAACTGAGCATGGTATGCAATCGGCATTCTCAAACCTGTATGTCAGAAGGACAGGGGGCCTCGAGCATCAACACACACACACACACACACATCCCAAACAACAAGATGCGTGCTAACACATGCATCCACACCCATACTCTTATTCACAACGTCTAGCGCTGACTTGCCAAAACACTGTCATCTAAAGAGAAACCGGATAATCGAAATGCCTCAGGAAAACACAGATGTGAAAAACAACTCCCATTCAAGTGCAATCTGAGCTCTGATATTCCTGACGGGAGATCAGATTGGGACAGATCCCCTGTCAAACTTCTCTTCGCTTAAGAACCGTATTGTTTGGAAAAAGTGCTGTTTCACAGATCTAATTTCAGCTTGGGGTTGAGAGATACAAAAGGCCAGAAGTCCGAGCTGTTTGTGTTCATAGCATGACGTTTGACAGCTGATTGATTAAGCTTATGTCAACAAAATTATGTCTGAAATAATCAAGAACTGGCTATGCTGACTGGGCTCATGCATAAACTGCCTACTCCTGCTAAAAATAAAAACAGATCTTTTAGGGAGAACAGGGTTACGAGGATGCATTTATTGACAATCTTCATCCAACTGATGCTGTTGAATGACAATGTCTAACTTTAACTGAGTTGCAACTGAAGAGATGTTTGAGGAAGCGTTTTAAAAAGTAGGGCTGCATAATATATCGTTTGAGCATCGATATTGTAATGTGTGTCCGCATATAGTCACATCACGAGATTTGCAATTTTGAGTAGCAGTCGTGGAATAATGAAAAATCATACTTAAGTAAAAGTATCATTATTTATCCAAAAATAAAATGCAACTAGAGTAAATGTATCTGTTGTAAATATTACTATAATAATATTACTAGTATAAGTAAAAAAGTAGCACCTTAAAAAATTAAAAGAGTAGTGAGTAATATGTATTAAACTGTAAAAGTTTGATGCATATACATGCATTTTGTGCATTTATTATTGTTTTAAGGAAATTTGCCGATTTCAGTCATCATACTGTAGCCGTCCATCATCTTCTCATCAGTGACATGCAGTCTAAACAGTCCAACACTATTGTGTCTTCTTTGTCTTGATGTTGTTCTGTACGATGGAATTTTTCAATGTGTTACTTGATTGGACGGGATTCACATGACAGATTGCTAAACACTCTCAGAAATAAAAGTACGCAAGCTGTCACTGAGGTGGTACCTTTTCAAAGGGTACAAATTTGTACCTTAAAAGGTCCATATTAATATCCCAAGGGTACATATTAGTGTATAGCTAAAAAGTACAAAAGTGTACCTCTTAAAATTTATAGGTACTAATTAGGGATGCACAGATATGGATTTTTTGGCCGATACCGATAGCCGATGATTCTTCAGACTTGGAGGCCGATAGCCGATATATATAGGCCGATAATTATAAATATTTCAAAATGTTATATTTTTATACAGCAAACTTCATAAAAGCTGAAACTCTGCTCTTTTGAACTGAATAGCCTATACTCAAAGCAAAAAAGCTATGAATTCAAAATTATATATTCAATTATATATAACCTATATTCACGATTTCACATAAATCAGCATGCAAAAATACATTATTTCATTTTCTTCATAGCAAATTAACATGCAAATTGACTGTTGCATAAAACTAAAAAGGTTAAATAACAAAATGGGATTTAATTAACAAGCAAGTTAAATATATTTTAAATAAGATGAAAATTAAAGAGCTAAGGACTAAAACCAGCTCAAATGTTCTTGAATAAAACAGGTTACAGTAATGTACATGTGTACAAATGTCATGTCCGAAAAAGCCTTTTTTTAGAGGTGTTTTGACAGTTCAGAGATAGTGATAAGCTAGATACAGAATGTATTATTTTTAAAAATGCAACATAAATTCATTCTATTTGGCGTTTTAGATTCTTTTGAACACATGTAGCATCAATGCTTCTGTGTTCGTTCTTGCTGTCAATCGTGGGGAAAATGATCAATAAAAAGTTTATGATAAATCGCTGTGAGGGCGCAGATTTGCCCTCACATTTTGATACAAACTTGATCATTGAGCTCAGATGACTTTATGACAAACACAGAGCAGAATATAAAGACAGAACGTGTGGCCCGTATGCTGGATTCAGTGACCGGTGCACCTAGGCTCTCCCATGTTGATCTGTGAAGGCTCAAGATCTATGTATGTGTGGAGGCTGTCAGATCTATGTGCGTGCGCGCGTGCGGTGAAAGCTCTCGCTCGCTCATTATAATCAATATGCATATTCCGATTAAACTGAATACAATCTTACATCAACAACACATGGGAAGCAATGCGTTGATAATGACAAATAATTATATTAGATTAAAAACCTTCCGTAAAGTTTTTGTTTAGCGCGTCACGTGTGCAGGTCAGTTTGGTGTGTGTGTACGTATGTGTGTGTGTGTGTGTGAAGCGAAGAGGCAGAGACAGAAAAGAGGAGTGCTTTTTTCGGGTCCTCGTTCATTCACCGGCTGCATCTAAAAGAAGTAACCCCGAAACTAATATTATTCGGCCCTGGAGTAATAAGTAAATCTCCCTGCTATCTCTAACACAACAAAGACGGAGCAGGAAAGGCTTTCATATGTAATATTTTTTCCTGAGGCGATTTGAAGCAAAATACACAATGGCACTCAATCAAACATATCTACAATGATAAGGATAATGGTTACTTACTGAGTTATTAACGCACAGCAATACCACGTGAAGAAAGGATGGACTTTGAAGGAATAATCAGTGTGAGGAAAGATCCATAAACAAGTCTGAACATGTTCCGCCCACGTGTGCACGGTAACAATTACGTAATTTATCGGCTTAAAGATATCGGCCTAATTTAGACATCGGATCGATAATGATAATCTTAAAAATAACATTTATCGGCAGATAACGATATGGCCTCCGATATATCGTGCATCCCTAGAACTAATACATACTTTTGAGGTACTTTTATGGAACCTTTAAGTACAAATGTGTACCTTTTGAAAAGGCACCACCCCAGTTAAAGCTTTTGTACCTTTATTTCTGAGAGTTTACTTTAGCCAATCACCATAGACAAGAAAAAAATTGTGACTGCAGGTTGAAGGAAAATATTGGAGTAAAAGTATTAATACAGAATTCAAAATATACTCAAGGAAAAGTAAAAGTACACATTTTTAAAACTACTTAAAGTATCATTTCTGAGAAAAACTACTCAACTACCGTAATTTGATTATTTGTCATTTCTTTTGTTACCCCTCTGTTGAGTATGGATTATAGATGAGCAGAGACCACAGGTCAAAACACATGAGATTTGTTTAAACACTGCAGATTTCAACCACAACAGAGTGAAAATTTATCATCTGTATGAGTGTTTAGGGCCTATGACTATGTGTGCATTTTAGGGGAGTTTAAGGCATTTTAATAGTGCATAAAGAAGATAATAAAGATTAATGTTATATAATTATTTATATGATGAAGACTATGCAATGTTATTTTACATTTACTTATTTAATTTCTGTACTCGAACACTGTTTCTCTGCTCATAAAACCATAAAAAAAAATTATTTCACTTTAATATTTGCTCTGTTGTGTTTATCTATGACTGTAGTTTGATTATTATATGCATTTAGTCATTTATATAGAAATATTGTTATAATTCACTCTATTACAAAATCATTCCAGTCCATCTAAATTAATGACTTCCCAAATCAAGCTATTTAAGTGAAACATTTAACTATTCAAGTGAATTTATATTGCATCATATTTTGCAGAGAAAAAAAATTATTGCAATGTCTAATTTTTCCAATATCGTGCAGCCCTAATGTAAAGTAAATTCACAGATAGAAAACACTTTAGCAACAGCAACACTCCCATGTACTAGACATGCACTATGCATGCTCAAGACCATCTTTTCAAAGACTTTAACTTTGGGACAAGCCAATGATGGTGTTTTCCAAAATGTTTTTAGATTTATGTGTTTTCAGTCACAAAAATGCCAATGTCATGTAAACAAACAAGCAAAATGTATAAAAGCTTTCCTGTTTTTGACTGAAATCATTTGCTACGTCCAAATAGTATTTGAAAACAGAATTAGTATGTCCCTAATCAAACACAGCTGATCCAATTAATCAAGCCATTTAAGATTAGAGACTATTAAGCAGGTGTGGGGATGCTTGGAGCTAAACTATTCAGAGCTGTGGTCCTTCAGGAATTGAGTCTGAGACCACTGGTCTATACTATTTCCGGTAACAATTTAAAGTGTTGAACCATCCATACTCTAACCGCTAATATTGGCCAAAGTACATTGCGTGTTGAAAGAAGGCATGGGCCAGTATGATTCTGACAGTTTGATAACCTTGGATAAAAGTATTACAGTTTTTACGGTATTGTAATTACTGCTTTAAAATATTGATTTAATAAGAATATTTAACTTTTTCTGCTTTGAACACAATATATTTTATTTTAAAACTTTTAAAATATTTTGGAGCAGTAAACATGTCAGGCTAAATAATTCAATTGAATCATTGACTTCTGCTGTCTTCCTTAGTTTCAAAACACAGATTTCATTACAATTTAAAACGGCATCTTTGGATATATTTTCGAGACTGTTGTAAATCCTTTTCCACACAGCTGTAAAACCTTGAAAACTTTAGTAAAGTTTTCTGTATGACTATTAATTAATATGCAGCCAACTGGAAAATATTTATATTATATTTTATCTGCAACAACAATGTGTACTATTAAGATATGTGTGGACATTAACTTCTGAATGCATAATTATCCAAAGACCTAATGAGATTTCTCTTCATGAAAGACTCTTGTATGTCAGATTATCCTGCTGCTGCTTCTCCAATAAGGTAGGTAATTAAATAAGAAGATGATTGACAGGGGACGTAAGTAAGCAACATTTAGTAACAATCTGTTAACACGGAAGTAGTATGTCCCAAAGCTTGCATACTCTTCTGTTCCAAACTTCCTTCACAAAAATACATACCTTTAGGCCGTAGTATAAATATTGGAATTGGGACACAGCAATTGACTTGTAAACACCAAAACCTTTAGATTGATGGAAGAAGTTCTGGTCTGAGTAGCAGCTTTTACTGGTCAGGGATAACCCACGGGCCGCCTGACTGGTATACCCAGCCTAATTTTCGGAGTCCCTGTTGATTATCATCATAGGTCATTCATGCATTCATTTTTTTTTTCTTTCATTCATTTTACTTCAACTCAGTCCACTATTCATCATGGTTCACCACAGCAGACTGAACCGACACACTATTCCGACATTTTTTTAAGCAGCCGATGCCCTTCCAGCCACAATTAGGTACTGGGAAACACCCATTCACACTCACATTCACAAAAACTTATACATACAGCCAATTTACCTTTTTCAATTCACCTATACTGCATGTCTTTGGACTGTGAGGGAAACTGGAGCACCCAGAGGAAACCCATGTGAACACAGGGAGAACATGGAAACTCCACACAGAAATGCGTGGTTTACCTCCGGGTTCCCCAGTTTCCCCCCAAAGTCCAAAGACATGCAGTATAGGCAGGGCCAGATTATTAACATATTAGGCCCATAACATATTATCATCATAATTTTCCACCATTTGATTTATATTTGATTTTTATATATTTTTTTCTATTTTATTAAAATAGGCCTGCAAGTATAAATTAACACATGACATAATATGAACTTTAAAGTTCAAACAAGCTGCAAAAGTCAGCAGAAAAAAACAAAAAACATTTGCAATACTTTCTTAATTAGTTATTTATAATAATTACGTTAAATAGGGGTTTACCTTTAAAAGGGTTTAAACCATAAATCTCTAATGATATAATATCTTTAATATCTACGCGTCAAATATCCAAAATAGCTTATTGTGGTATTCTGAGTTACAGAAGGTTAGCATCCTTATTTTATTTATTGATTGATTTATATATTTTTTGCTTCAGATATATTGTCTAATGAAAGCCAGTGCTAATATTTCATTGCTCCATTTTTTTACTGTCGTTTTCACAAAAGGGGCAAAGTAAACATTGATAAAAAAAGCTTACTTTCTACAGTTAGACTTACTGTTAAGCATAACCGTGTATTTACTTGAGATAGATACTCCACAGAGATGGATATTTTGATAACTCCTTGTGTAGGCTATTTGATTTGTTCGCACACTGTCTCGGTTATAGTGTGATGGAAGGATTGTGCGGGCAGGCGCCAGTTCGAGTCCAACTGTAATCGTCGCGCGGCTGAGACAACGCTTCAGTTATGGGTCCATTCAGTACGATTACGTCTATCCCAGCATTATCGATGCGAGAAAGTATAAAGCAAAGAGCTGTTTCTCGCGTCATATCGGAAATTAATTTTTCAGCCAACCAACGGCCCCCTTTTTCCGTGGACCCTTCAGCCCCACCTAGCCCTATGTATAGGTGAATTGGATTGGAATTGTAGTGTATAAGTGTGTATGTAAATAAGAGGGTTTATGGGTGTTTTCAGTACTGAGTGTTCATTGGGTTTTCTCAATATTGGGTTGCCGCTGGAAAAGCATTTGCTTCAAAAACATATGCAAGAGTAATTGGCAGTTTTTTCCACTGTGGTGACCCCTGATAAAGCAGGAAATAAGATGAGGAAAAGTAAATGAGTAAGTGAGTGAGCGAGTGAGTGAGTGAGTGAGTGAGTGAGTGAGTGAGTGAGTGAGTGAGTGAGTGAGTGAGTGTGCGTGTTAGTGAGAGATTGCATCTTAAAAAATATTAAACTAAAATTAAATTATATGTAAATTAAAACTTATTACTATTCTGGCAAAATGTAATATTTATACAGAATTATATTATGTACTCTCAATCTCATGACTTTTTTCTATGTTGTTGATTTTTTGTTTGTTTTTTAATTTAATTGTTTTTGTTAAAATTTTAGCATAGATTTTACTCAAATTTGACACTTATAGCATACAACAAAAATGCCCAAACTAGGCCCATGGTCACCTTTGATTTGGCCCGCTATCCCACCTGAGAATGGTTTAGAGATTGTCATTTCAATTTTAATGTACCCTTTGTTTTGTTTGTTTCATTGTTAAGCTACAAAAAAAGCTCTCTGAAATTAAATGTCTCAATTAAAAGGGTAGAAATGAATCAGATTTAGTTTAAAATGTACATATGACAGATAGAGTACAATGCACAGACTTTGGTGAGTGAATCAAGGCAAAGGCAGATTCTGCTTGAGTAGTGTATTCAGCATTGAAATGTTATAAATGTGATTGCTTATGTTTTCATTGGAATAAGTATTTAATTCAAAAAGTTATACTCCATTAGGTGATACGATTCAAAGTAAAGTTTTCTATTTTTTTTTTAATATTATGAAAAAAAATCATATGAATGAAGAAATGACAGATGGCAACTTTAATATAAAATAGTTTGATATATTTATTTTCGGCCCACGGCTATCAATGAGATTTGGTTTCTGGCCCGTCATACAAAAAAGTTTGGGCACCCCTGGCATAGAAGGATTATATGTGATCACTACTGTAACTGTTATTTCGATTTGATTTAGATAAATGAATTCTTTAAATTTGAACATTCTATTTAATCTAAAGACATTTGTAATGTTTTTCAGTAGAGTTTTTAATATCATCCAACAATCTGAAAAGCCAGTGTTTTTGTGATATAAAGTGTCTCCCAAATTACCTTTAAGTTCCTGTATGCAAACCATGCAGATACCATACATTTCTTTGGTTTTCAATACAGTCGTCCAAGTTTAGTATGCAGTAGTGCCTTGAGAACCAGGAACACTGACAACAAAAATGTCTTGCATTCACTAGAAGCCAATGGCAGCATGTAAAAGGTCTTCCTCCTCTGCAGTGACAGTGACAGTAAATTCATCTAGATGTGCTCTTTTCTCTCTTTCTGTTAAAGCTAGGCATTGATCAAGCCAAAAAAACAACAACACTTGTCTTGTTGTGCCACTGAAAATCGTTTTTTAAACTGAACCTCCCCAAATCCATGACAACAGTGAAGACGCTGCCAACACTGCCTTCCAAGTGCGAGAGTCCACTCATGCACACTAACACAGCAGCCGGTGAAGCTTCACTGACTCACAGGGAGAAAGTCCAGGGCTGATCTGGGCGTCCTTCATTTAATCAAACACATATGTGATCTCCAGATACAAGCTCGAGGATATGACCGAACTGCTGTTATGGGAAGTCGATCAGACTTTTGACAAGGGGTGTAACAGTGCACGGAAATGACGGGTTGTTTGTACTTCAGTATGTTTTTGGAAGGAGGAACTGAACGTGTAACCAACAGATTAAGTGAAATGTTTGGTTTGAAATTATCATTTAATTAAAATGAAAAAATAAAAAGGAAAATATTTGAAAGAAAGGTGAGACTCCGTTTCTTGTGGAAAGAAACAAAACATAACGCTTGTTACAGTTATTGGATGGAAGCTGTTATATAATGTCCAGTGAAGTTTTATTTATGAATCAACTGTAAAAGACCATTCTTGAGATTTAAAGTAAAAGTTCACCTAAAATGTATTTATAAATAGTTTATAAAGACTTTTGACTTCAAGACTTCAGCGTCTTCCTTCAGTTGAACACTAAAGAAGATATTTTGAAGAATGTTGGAAGCTATTTGACTTCAACTTTATTATTTTTTTCCTATGGAAATGAATGGCTGCTGGTTTCCATCATGAGTTCAAAATATTTTATGTTCAACAGAAGAAAGAAGCTCACCTTTGGTGTATGTTTTTCCAGTTTTTGAAGCAAACGTAGACATACAGTATACAGCAGAGATGCCCAAACTAGGGCCCTGGGGCCAAAGTTGGCCCAAACCTTTGATTTGCCTCATCAAAAAAGAGAGGGAGAATGATGGGCATGGTAACCTTTGTTTGTTTGTTTTATTGTTTAAAGCTAACTGAAACTAAATGTTTCAATTAAATGATGTAAATTAATCAGATTTTGTTCAAATGTGCAAACTGTCACCTGTGACAATGCAGAGACTTTGGTGAGCAAATCAAGTAAAAGGCAGATTCTGCTTGACTAGTGTATTCAACATGAAAATTTCAAATATTATTAAATGAATTAGGAAATTACTCATGGCAACTTTTATGTTTACTGTACAGGGCTCAACAATAAGGACTGCCCGATGGCCCGGGGCCAGCGTGTGAGATGCTCGGGACAGTAGAAAGGATAGTTACTGGCCCGATCGGGCCACTGCTGCATTGTCACTAAAGTTTAATTTATCTGTGACTATTTTTCAATTGCGTGCAAATACAGTCTTAGAATTGAGAAACAGTTTGTGTTTTTAAGCCTTCAAATGCTACCTTCTCAGCTCCTCTTATCTGATTGGTGTTGTGAGCACGTTATTTTTTTCCGTATCAACCAGTACAGCAAAGAGACAGCAACATGGTGGCAACATTAAATGATGATGCTAAAGGAAAACATTTGTTTCTAAAGTCTTGGAAGCAGACGTTTACGCGGATACACCATGACAAAAAAAAATTAAGTGATGTTTTGTTCAGTTTGCCATCAGTTTGGCAGGTCAGCCATCTTTTGTTTCAAAACACTTTGAATTTTGCTCATTATACATTATTAACATTTTTTAAATATTTACATTTTAAATTTACAAACATTGACATTTTTATTTGTGGCTGAGAATAACGTTTATTTTATTTTATAAAAAAAATATTTTCTCTCAATGTTATTTGCTTTTTGGCTCTTCATACAAAAAAGTTTGGGCACCCCTGGTATACAGAATCAACTATTAATTTTAAAAGTGTATTACAGCAATTCCATGCAAATGTCAACTTTGCCATGAAAAAGTTTTCACCAAAATAGTGAAACCGTTCATTCATTCATTAATTTTCTTGTCGGCTTAGTCCCTTTATTATTCTGGGGTCGCAACAGCAAAATGAGCCGCCAACTTAACCAGCTAGTTTTTAAGCAGCGAATGCCCTTCCAGCCACAACCCATCTCTGGGAAACATCCACACACACATTCACACACACACTCATACCCTATAAACAATTTAGCCTACCCAATTCATCTGTACCGCATGTCTTTGGACTGTGGGGGAAACCGGAGCACCCAGAGGAAACCCACGCGAAAGCAGGGAAAACATGCAAACTCCACACAGAAACACCAACTGAGCCGAGGCTCGAACCAGCGACCTAGCAACCTTCTTGCTGTGAGGCGACAGCACTACCTACTGCACCACTGCTTCGCCCTAAAATAGCGAAACCATGCAAGGTTTTTTATCCAAGCAAGTATATTACAGTACTGTAAAAGTGCTCAAAAATGTTTCTGTCAATGTTTTCAAAGAATTTTATTTGATTTACCAAAGTTACACAGGTGATAATTTCACATCTGTCACATCCATAATGAAGCTTTTTCCTCATGAATGCACATCAATGATTTTTGTTCTACAAAGGGCCACCTTTCATCATTTTGATTATCTTTTTTGGGGGTGGGGGGTTGTTTAATTTAATTCACAGAATATCTATAAAGTATATTGTATACTGTAAACTCGCTATAACTGTTTTGGTCAAATCCATAACGTTTTTTACCTGCCTCTTTTACATTTACATTGTAAATGTTTACAAACCGATATTTTTCTGATCCCATTAGTCTATGAGTAGTTGTTTTTGAAATCCAGATGTTTCAATAATGTTAACATTTACTTTTATGTTTTGAATTGCAAAAGTCGCATCCATAACACTGGAATTGCTCATTAGTATATTTACATTAATTGAGAATAATGAATGAGACTACGTTTGTATTTAAGTGCCTTTAAAAGTACCAAGTTATTAGATTTAACACTTTTTATTTAATTAATGCACATACAGTACAAAATCCAATAATAAACAGTTTCCATACTCTGTGATTCACAAATGTTTTCGGTTTATTTGTGATTATGAATTGCATTATGGGACATTGATCTCTGCTTTGTCAAGTGTCGAAAATTCAACTGCTGCTTAAAGTGACTTTTATTAATGTTAGTAATTTGAACAATATATTATACTTTATTACAATGTTTTTTATGGCAAGTTGCAATTGCAACCCAGACAATATATTAATAACTTAATAATATATAAATGTAAATGTATAAAGAAACAATATATAAATAACTTACAACTTTTAAAAATGTCAATAAAAGTCACTTTTTTAGACTTTACAACATCAAAGGTTGGTGGAGGATAGAAAAATCCATGAATCACAAAGCACACAGATTTTTGGATATTTTTTGCATATTTTGCTTATTTCTTTATATGTATACATATTACAAAGATATACGCATGTTATTACACAAGTAACGAATCACTGTAGTTACAGTACATGCATAATTACACTGTTGACTCAAATCTTACCACTTAATCAACCTTTAACACCACCTATACCTCTAAACCTGTCCTTACACCATCCTAATCCCATCTCATATTGCAACATAAAAACAAAAACAATTACAGAGACATCCGATTTAAAGTTGATTAATTAATAATTATAAAGTACTTTTCATTGTTGGTCCATGTTTACTAAAGTATTTAACTAATGCTAATGAATGGAAGTGTCATCAAAATTAAAAATCAAAGCTCATTAAAAAAAAACAGATTCTGACACCATGATCAGCTACAGCCATTTCCACCTCAAAACTCCTGACATTTCTTTCACCAAAGCAAACATTTCAAAAATGTTCCAGTGAACTCGTCCTCTATTCCAAGAAGCCAGGTTACAAGATAACCTATTAAGCGCAGCTTCAAACACACACGAAAAAGAACCGATAGCCAAAACTAGCCACCATGACAGCTTGATGTTAATCTGTCCCAACAGCCCATGACAAACACAAGGCTATGAAAAGCGGCTGAAGCGCCCTTACCTTAAAGAAGCTTCGTAGGAAGTATATAGCACTCAACATTGTGAGTGTGCTGAGGAGGGGACGCCTTCAATCGTCTTTCACTCCCCCTCTCTAACCCCCTCTCTTTCTATCCTCATGTCCCACTGAGAGTTTCTCCGGCCGCATGCTTACTTGTTGCTATTTAGGAGCGCTTTAAGACTCATCGCACAACCGGAGAGAGAGAGAGAGAAAGAGAGAGAGAGAAAGAGAGAGAGAGAGAATGAACCTGTCAAGCCATGCCATTGGTTCAAGTTCCCTGAGAATGAGCGTTCCTCTGTTCACCTCAGCTATGTAAAAACAACAGCGTGAGCCAGAGAATCCTTTAACCATTTCACTTCAACATCTTGATAGACTGAATGATGAGTGTTTAACAGACTAGCGTGAGGCTGCGGTGGACAAAAAAGGGTGTTGTGGGTGGAAAAGCATGAGGTCATTTTACTTTATTTGTTCATATTGTTGGGCGAAAGTCTGTGGAACGCCCAAGTGTCTGAGCTAATGCTTTAATCTTGCACTTCCCGCTCAGCAACGCTACCTGTGGAGCCTTAGATTTATATAAACGTGATGAGTGTGAGGTGAGAGTGTGCAGTCAAGTGGGCACACGCTCTTTCCAGAGGCCTGGTGTTTATGATAGCGGTGGGACACGTGCTGTGGAGGAGGTTTAACCCTTGAGGACAAGACTGTTTTTTTTTTTCTTTTTTAAATATTAAAGTTTAGCTGGTTAAATCTGTCGGTTTATAGGAAAGTACAACAGACAGCGAAATGAACTGCTAAAATAACAGCTCTTTTGCAAATTCAACTTTTTTTATTGGTTGACCAACAGATTCACTGTAAAAAAATGTACACTGTACAATCCAACAGTCAATTCCTCAAATGAAAAGAGTGTAGTGAACTCAAAATTGATTAAGAGTAAATTCTACTCATTTGAAAAGAGTTTTGAACTCAGTGATGAAGGTTACGAGTTCATTAAAAACCTCATTACTTCAACTTAACTGCAGTAAGCTCATATAGATTAGTTTTTAACTCAAATGATTTGTTGCAATTGGTTTCCTCAAACGGTTTGAGTTGTGTTAACTTTTTGGGTTTTACAGTGTAGGGTTCGACACAATTTATTCATGTTTTCGCAACAAAGTTAACTTAACTAATTTAAGTGGATCAACCATAAACAACTAACTTGTCCTTAAAAAGAATTGTGTTATTGCAGCTCATTTTAAATAAGTAGTCTGAACAAGCATCATTTTTGAGTGTAGTCCTGAATAAAATACACTGTAAAAAAAATCTGTTATTTTACGGTTTATTTCCGGCAGCTGGGGAGCGGGAAATAAACCGTAAAATAACGGCCCCTAAATCACAGAAATTTACTATAAAATAACAGAGGGTGAATTACAGAAATTTACCAGAAATTTAAATTTAAGTAAATTTCTGTAATTTAACGTCTCTTATTTTGCAGTATATTCTGTAATTTAATGGCCGTTATTTACATTTTTTACTGGCACCCCAGCTTTTTTTTTTTTTTTTACAGTGTAATGTCATTGGTTGAGTCTATTTAAATGAGTTCAAATGTGTTAAAAAAAAGTCACAAAATACCTACTTTTTGCTTATACTGACCAAATATTTAATTATTATTCTTGTTGTTAGAAAGGTATTCATACAGTTTTGCTTTGAGTTGCACCAATACACACAGATTACAGTCAGGGTTGTGTTGCCATCCTTTATTCATTCATATTATTCATTCGCTTGCTTTCAAGTTCGGTATAGCCCACATACATTTGTTTGGTTAATAAATGGGTGCTCTTGCAAAGTTGATGTAAACTGCCACAAAATAAGATGAAAGAATTTTGAATGAAGTGTTTTTTAGGAAACATGTTTACAGACAAGTGAAATTGATTCTGTGTGTTTGCTGACCAAATCTATGATATAACTCATGGTAACAGCAGGTGGAAACAGGGCCAAATTTCATTCAAATCAGACAATAGCTTTCCTATATTAAGCTTGGACAACTTTAATAGGGCACATTATGTGTTAATCACTAACTAACTAACTAACTAACTAACTAACTAACTAACTAACTAACACACACACACAGACACACACACACACACACACACACACACACACACACACACACACACACACACACACACACACACACACACACACACACACATATATATATATATATATATATATATATATATATATATATATATATATATATATATATTCTGCATTGTGGTTAAAAATAAAAATAAGATGCTTTAATTTTACTAGAATCTGATCATATAATTCTAATATGATGATTTAATATACAAATATATGTTTTATCATTATCAGTGTTGAAAATAGCTACATATTTTTATGGAAACCATGGAACATTTTAACTCCAATATTTGATTTTTCGAAATAAAAACATTTTTACTTTATACTTTAATTGTTTCATTGCTATTAATGATGGATTGAATTCATCATTTCATCCTTGAGGAGTCAAAAGACAAATAACATAAACTTATTGACCAATTATTGAATACCTATTGACCCAAACTGCTGAATTTTAGCCCCATCAATGCATAAAGTATTAGATTAATTTTAGTGTCAATGGTTTTCACATAATTTCAGTGTTAACATGTTGAAATCCAAATATTAAAACATATATTTTACTACAAAGTAAATTCAATGTATAAGGAAAACACACTTTAGGTATAATAAAAACACAGCAATTGCAGAATGACAAGTTACTTCTACAAAACATTTACAGTATGTTTGAATGATAATGGCATAAACAGTTCTAATTTGTCAGTTCACTTGTCAAGCTTTAGAATGGTGTACAAGTTCTTGACACAGAGCGCCCTCTGCTGTATAGATCTGGAAATATATCACTACCAGACTACCAGATTCACTGCAATGGAAACTTTATACTGTTATGAGTTTATCTGATATCATAGCATCATTTATTTATTTATTTTTTAATCTGCCCGAAATACCAGAAGCTGTGAGCATTTCATTCGATACAGCCGCACTGGTATAAAATAAATACGTTAAATTACTGGAGTGTTTCTCACTAGAAAAAAAAAAACATTTTTAAACGGATAGTTCACCCAAAATAATCATCATTTACTCACCCTTTACTCGTTTTATAATTATATTTTATTGGATTTTTCAAGAACAACCACAAAGAAACGCACACATGTACACACACATACAAACACACACAACACTGTCTCGGACAAATCCCACACAATGAGTCATTGAACAAATAATAATGACAACATAGTTTAGCAAGTGACAACAGAAAATAGAATAAAGAAGTAAAAATAAATAATTAAATGTAAAATAAGTAAATTAAGTCTCTGGAGAATCCTCAGAGGTTGAGTGGCTGGTTTGCTCATCCAGATAGTTAAGAAATAAACCCCAAACACTGAAAATTTTTTCAAAAGAATGAGTCTTTAGAAATCTCAGTCTTTCAATCAGTATCACCAAAGTCATGTCTGCAATCCACATTTCTAATGTAGGAGATGAAGATGGCTTCCAATGCCGGAGCAAAAGCCTTTTAGCCACAATCATACCTAAAGACAAAGACTGCTGAGGGCCCACCCTTTACTTGTTTAAGAAGCTTTCTGAGTTTCAAAACAAGATGAAGAAACCTGGAAACTGACAATCATTGACCTCAATGATATTTGTTTTTCCTACTATGGAAATTAATAGTAACAAGTTTTCAGCTTTCTTCAAAGTATCTTCTTTTGTGTTCAACAGAAGAAAGAAACTCATAAAGGTTTAAAACCACTTGAGGGAGAGTGAATAGTGATGACGTAAATTATTGGGTGAACTTTCCCTTTAAACAATCTTTTTTGAAATAACTTATAAAATTACTGTCTGAGTGAACATTATTTCAACAACAATTAGTTTTTTCAACAATGCACATGAAAACTCTGACCTAAAAAGACTGACAACTTCTAACTAGACCTTAAAAATCCTCATTAGTCACTGTTGATCTTTTTTTTTACATTCTATGGTTTAACTACTTTACACACACACACACACGCACACACACACACACACACACACACACACACACACACACACACACACACACACACACACACACACACACACACACACACACACACACACACACACACACACACACACACACACACACACACAAGATCAGCTATTGTAATCTAACAATGACCGCATTTTATTCACTGTTTTGTCTGCACCTTTTTGGCTTCATTCGCAGTCTGCTGTGACCACAAATCACCGCCTGCTGCCCACAACAACGGTTAATTCAGCTGAACTCCTCAAGCCCGTCTTCCGGGCCTCTGCCTGCACATTGGGCTGTTCTCAGGGTAAAAAAACAGCCTCCCTCAGGGCTATTCAGCCTGTCAGCTCACTCTGGGTGGTTTAGACGGTCGGACAGGGTATTTGGCGACAGACCAGCAGTTGTAGTGACCGGTGCCCGTCTATCTTTCTCCCTCACACTTCTCTCGCTCTAATTTAGTTTGACACTGTTTAGTCGAAGGCCTTTTCCTGAATGAGGCCATTGTGAACAAAGCGGCTGCATGACGGAAAAAAGGAAAGCGTCCATTCCTCGATTTTGCGCACTTCACTAGATGAAGATTTCCACAGCATGAGTGAGACGACGGGAAGCTTTGTGAGTGGACGATGATATTCTCATAATGGATATGAACTCTGTCAAGAGGCTTTCCCAGAGACAAAAGGAGTGGGAAGGGAGAATGCCGGGAATCGACACAAAATGCATTATAATTACAAAAGCAGTCGGAGAGCGGATCGCTAACAGCGGCCTCACACAACCATTCTGACAACTCAGCACAGCAATAGACACAAAGGCAGTGAAGAAAACACACTTGTAGTGGGATGTACACAGAGACCTCAGTGAGTGTATGTGTGATCACACAGAGTCCTAAACGGAAGCTGTAGGGTCAAAATATCTAGAAGCTATGCAAGGACTGCTTTTAGCTACTTGAGGAAATTTGAAGGCTTAATGTTGAACTCCTGCTAACTAAAAAAATATTAATGTCTAATAAGCTTTTCATTTTTTCGAGTTAGATGTGTTTATATACACTACCTGACAAAAGTCTTGTCGCCGATCCAAGTTTTAGGAACAATAAATAATAATTTTAACAAACCAAAATATGATCTTGCTTTACTTTTATTTATTTAAGTAGGACAGTAAGGTCTGACTTTGCTTTGGAATTTCTTTGGAATGGCAAAGAAAGCGTTCTTGCAGGACTCCCAGAGTTTATCAAGATTCTTTGGATTCATCGTCAATGCCTCCTTCTTTATCTTACCCCATACATGCTCAATAATATTCATATCTGGTGACTGGGCTGGCCAGTCCTGGAGCACCTTGACCTTCTTTGCTTTCAGGAACTTTGATGTGAAGGCTGAAGTATGAGAAGGAGCGCTATCCTGCTGAAGAATTTGCCCTCTCCTGTGGTTTGTAATGTAATGGGCAACACAAACGTCTTGAAACTCAGGCTGTTGATGTTGCCATCCACTTTGCAGATCTCAGGTCTCCCACACACCCCCCGTAACCCCAAACCATGATTTTTCCTTCTCCAAACTTGACTGATATCTGTCAGAATCTTGGGTCCATCTGGGTTCCAGTAGGGTTTCTGCAGTATTTGTGATGATTGTGATGCAGTTCAACAGATGATTCATCGTAAAAATCTACCTTCTGCCCCTTCTCCAAATGATTAACTAGAAGTCAAGTTATTATTACTTGCTCTAACAGCTGGGATCGATGACAAGGCTTTTGTCAGGTAGTGTAGTTATTCAGTCGTTTATTTTGCTGTAAGCACTATTAGTTGTTCCACACAAATGAAAACGTAATCACTATTCACCCTCAAGTGGATATAAACCTTTTTTGAGTTTCTTTCTTCTGTTGAACATATAATATACTTTGATGAAAGACGAAATTCTGTAACCGAATTCCATAGTAAGAAAACAAATACTATGGAAGTCAATGGTAACAGGTTTTCAGCTTTCTTCAAGATATCTTCATTTGTGTTCAACAGAAGTAAGAAACTTCAAACATGTTTAGAGCTAGTTTAGTGTGAGTAAATGATGACAGAATTTATATTCTTGGACGATCTAATGCATTAACGCTACACAATAAGTAAATTGTGAACGACACACATTTCTTCAACAGTTTAGTTTAGTCATAGTTCATCTCAGTATTTAAACATTTTTTAGGCTCCAAAGTTTTATGTAACATTAATAAATGTGGTAAAAAAATAATTCATTCATGTTAACTATAGATAGCATAGCAAATAGGCACTTATTATCTACTTACCATTATATTAAAGAAATATGTTCATAACTATTCAGTTTATGAACTATAATTAAACTTATTTTCTATTTATTAATAAAGTATAGTTCATTTACGTTTTTAACTATAAATAATATATACAAATTAATTTACAGTAGCACAGTAATACTGTAGCAAAAATTGAAAAACAAATCACCAAAGTGCTTTACATTATAGAAAAAACATTCAAGAAACAAATAACATAAAAAAATTAAAAGCTGTGAATATGTTTCATAAAACAATTCTAAAGCATTATCACAAAACAATGGGTCAAGGAATATTAATTGCCACAAAAAATAAATACAAGGACAAGGTCAGGGCAATTCTAAAGTAAAATATATCATATTACATTTATGTAATATCCCATAATTTTGGACATGCTACAGAAAAAAAACTCTTTTTTAAGACATATTAACATATTATTTGAACATATGCTAACATATTCTAAAGCAGATTTATTTCTGTTCTGTATATTGCTATAAACATATCCTAAAATTTAGGATAAATAAGTGTCTGATCTGATTATTTATACGGCACATTTTTCCTTATGAACACACTACTTGCACTATTTACATTTACTGTAAACAATAAACAGAACAGAGCATATTCAGTTAAGTATTCAAACTGGAACACATCTTGGGCCCTATCATACCCCTGGCGCAATGTGGCGCAAGGCGCGTCGCAATTGCTGTTTGCTAGTTTCAGCTTGGTGCAAGAGTTGTTTTGACATTTTGCATCAAATTGTTTAAATAGCAAATGCATTTGCGCTCATATGTGCGCCCATAGGCATTCTGGTCTAAAAAGGGAGGTGTGTTGAGGCGCATTGCTGGCGCGTTGCTATTTTGAGAAACTACAATAGATTTTTCATTAGACCAGAACAAAGCCGGTCTATTGTCCTGTGCAGAGCATGTTAGTTGTGCAACTCGCTTACACATTGCTTAAAACACACAAGATGTAGAGCAATACAAAAATTAAATCATTAAGGATATATATATATATATATATATATATATATATATATATATATATATATATATATATATATATATCATATCATATCATAAGGATATATAGCAAATAGGATATAAATATAAAGGATTAAAATATTACAAAACATTATTTTCTAGCCTACATAATTATAAAAACCATACTTTCATGACTTCTTCATTTCGGGGGTCTTTCTCAGTTTATTCATGACAATTTGCTTTTGTATAATGTTATTATTATTAGCAATATTATTTATTATATGCGTATGTATATTTGTTTTAATAAAAACAAGCTTAGGTTTGTCCACCTGTCAGGTTTTAGACCATATGGGGCACAGCATGTGTTTTAGGATATAACTCAGGTTTTTGAACACACTTCGTTATTATTGTTCATTCATTCGTTTGCTGGAAATTAGAACTGAATTTAGAAATAGTTTTAAAACAAATCTTTGCGCTTAACAAACTAAATTAATTATTTATAGGCTAATTGATGTCTGTGCGTACAACACGTTTCCCTATCCACGAGAGCGAAAGTGAAAGTAGATAATGAGGAGGCTTATCTCTCATTCTTACACTGTAGATGCTCTGTTTAACTGTTTTCTTGCTAGTGAAATCCTCAGTTTTTCCACTTACACTTACTTTACATCATGTCAATAGCAAATGTGCTATGGTGCGACACAGCTGGCTCTTAAAGGGAATGGGAGATGAGACTGATTGGTTTATTCTCAAAACACCTATAACTCATTAAGAAAATAAACTCAACCCTTTTAGACCATGCGCCACATTTTTCCATCCTTTTATTAGCAAAAGTGGATTCTGACATGCCCTTAATGCGTTTGCGCCCTGTGCTTTGCACTTTGTGCATGGATCGTCAAAATAGAGCCCATAGTCTTTACAATGGGTTTTTCCTCAAAGCTCTCAACCTTTAAAATAGTTTTTGTCCGAACTTTTTGTTTTTCTGAAAGGTGTTTCATCATCTGAACAGTACAGCAGTCAATTCTGATAATTGTTCTGTACTAACAAACCTCTCAGTCTCATTTTCATTCTATTTCCTAAAATAAATAAGGTGCTATCTTGATTAGACTCTAATGTTGATGTATCACAAGCCTGACAAAAGCTGGCCAGGTTCATATATTCTGACCTAAAAACCTCAGTCATTCACACTCCAGTTCCACCTGCTAGACATTTGAAAAGAGTATGTGACTTAAACACCCTGTATGTACCCTTTAGTATATTCAGGGTCACAAAACCTTGACATTGCACACGTTTAAAACAATCTTCAGACCTTGTGTGTGTCAGACACACGCAGTGACAGCTCATCAGCTGGATCACATGCTCTCAATTGGGAGACACTGTTTACATGCTGCTATTTGATCTAAATAAGTCAGCTCTTTCTTTTAAAAAAAATATCAAAACAACCTGTTTAGGAGAGCCTGTTTGAAAGCATGTTCAGCTGTTTAATCAGCTGAACTCCACCAAATCTAAATGTTTTGTCTATGCCGCTTCTTATCAGAAACCAACCCTTTTTTTAAATGAAATGCAGTTGTTAATTTTTTTTTTTTTATAAAACACTTTCTCCTATCTTTGTTAAACTTGCAGACAAGTCGTCTACAGACTGATTTTAATTTTAAAATGGTACAACTTGTTTCTTTTGTTTTTCAATAATCCCAACCAAATCTGGTGGTATGAGGAGATTCCTGTCAATGTGTAAAGTACTTTGAGTATCCAGAAAAGCGCTATATAAATGTAAAGAATTATTATTGTTAATATTATTATTATAATTATTAAATCAACACTGGCTCATTTTAAGGGATAGTTCACCAAAAATAAAATATTAATCACTATTTGCACTCACCCATAAATGGTTCCAAACCTTTAGGAGTTTCTTTTTTTTTCCACTGAACACACCTGAAAAGTACCCATTGTCTTCTATAGGAGGGGTTCCCAAACTTTTGAGCCCACGACCCCCAAAATAACATTTACACTCTCCTCAGAGGTGGTTATAAACACACACACACACACACACACATACAACCACACACACTGCACAAATACCAATAAGCCTATATAAACACAAACATAACGACAAAACAAAAAAGAGCAACCGTCTAACAATGATATTTTTGTAAGCATTTTTTATTAATTTGTTTAATGTAATATTTACCTCATCTAATGAGAACATTGGACACGCCACAAGTCTATTCTTGGTTTAATTTTGGATTCGTCCTCAATGTTAAGTAGTGTATGATTTTGTAATCTTTTTAAAAACATTTTTGAATTGTATGTGAGTGCTGTAATGGTGTCAAAGTTTACCACGGTGCCGTAAAATCAATCTGCTGCAACTGAGGCTATTCATATGAAATATTACTATTGATATTATTATTATAACTTAGAGACCCCAGGAGTCGCAATCCAAGGGAAAAAAATCAAAAGGCTGATGGCTTTTTATTTGCATGTTCCCAGCCCCCGTGGCCCCGACTTTGGGAGCTACTGTTTTCTAAAGTTTTTTTTTTTTTTTCTTACAATGGAAGTCAATGGTTGTTTTCAGCTTTCTTCTTGTCTGTTCAACAGATGAAAACAAAAACTCAAACAGGTTTGTGACAAGAAAGGAGTTAATTATGACATCATTTTAATTTTTGAGCGAACTATAACTTTAAGGCATAAATTAAAGGTTTGACTACTTTTTTTTTTTTTAACAATCGCCAATTGTCAAGTTGGATTAACTCAAAATCATTGTTTAATTAAAAAGAGTGAAGCTCAGCATGATCTTATTGGAATAAAAACTACAGCTGGAAACCCTTTCACAATCAACAATCAATATCATTGCTTTTCATATATAGATGTGCTCTAAATGGACTGTAAAATAGGCCAGTCTGCTTAGCTTCTCAAGCTACTGAACACTAGTCTGCACGACCCAACTATTCCATTCAGTCCTCTACTTACAGAATGGGGGATTAACAGGTTTTAACCTCAGAACTCTGAAACCGTAACAAAACAAATGTGTTTTTTAAAGTCCTGCTTGGTTTTGCCTATAAGGAAAAGTGTTAATAATGCACCAATTCAATTTCTGCCCAATGTGAATATTTGTAATTTTTTAATAATTAATTTTTATATAATATGAATAATTGTTTTCTGGTATAACTGAAGTCTATTCAGATCTACAACCTCAAGTCCATAGCAAATTTTGCATTGTATTTTACACCTAACAACAACAACAGAAGCAACAACAACAACAATAACTACTACTACTACTACTACTACTATCTCTACTACCTCTACTACTACTATTACTACTACTACTAATACCACTGCTACTACCACCGATACTGATATTACTACCACTGATACTAATACTACTACTAATAATAATAATACTCCTACTAATACTAATACTAATATTACTACTACTACAAGTACTAATACTACTACTACTGCTAATACTGCGACTAACAGTACTACTTTAATACTACTATTAATAATACTAATAATACTACAAGTACTAATATTACTACTAATACTACTATTACTACTACTACCACCACCACTCCAACTAACAATACTACTACTACTACTACTACTACTAATAATAATACTCCAACTAATACTAATAATACAATATTACTACTACTACTACTACTACAAGTACTAATACTAATACTACAACTACTACAACTACTACTACTACTACTAATAATAATAATAATAATAATAATAATAATAATAATAATGGATAATTTTCTTTACTGTATGCTGGCCTAAAATATCCTGAAATTGTCATTCCGTGAGTTCGGTATTGTGGAAAGTCATGACATGAGTGTACCATTACATCCCTTTTCAACAGCCATAATACAACAAATCAACCAATCAGGATCAAGCACTGCAGGGAGTGCTGTAGCATGTAATATGACCTCAGATGATATTACTCCAAGGGATCTGTGTAGGTGAATGAAGATTATAGTGGTAGTTCCCGATCTGTGAATTTGGAGAGTCCATGTCAATCCCAGCGGCCAGACTTTAACCCAACCCATGACAAGAGCACCTCCCAGGACACAGAGCGTGAGAAAGGAGCAGGAACAATGCAACACTCTGCCTATGGCAACTTAAGCACACACACAATTAAGTTGTTGGTGCATTTTTACAAAGTGCTGTCCAGGCAACAGCGGCTCCAGGGTCAAATCTAAGGCCTCCTATGGAGTGTTCTTCTCAGAGGAGCTTCCTCTCCCACCTTTACAGCATCAACTCTCAGAGACTGAATTGCTTTGGCTTATTACTTCCAACTGTTTAGAGAAGCGAAGGCCAGCGATGTCAAGAACCTGTCAGTCGCAGAGCTTGTGAAATCGCTGCGTTTTTGAAACTGTGAGGAAAATGGCGGGCGTTCTGAAGATGAATCATTCACCATAAAACACAGGGGCTGCTTGGAAGATCGACACTGAGCTCTCAATCACATGTTAAAGATATATTACACTTATAGATCTGTCTGGCCCGAATCACGCTTGCATGTCAACCTAATATTTCTGGATTTAAAACAAAAATGTTGGGTTGAGTAAGGGATATGGGTCTTTTAAATCGTTTAAGGTCTTGATAGGTCAGTCGAGATGCTGGCTATAAGAGATGCACTGTTTATCAGCACAATATTTGAAGAACACTTTTGACCAGTGTTGGGGAAAGTTACTTTTGAAAGAGATGCATTACAATATTGAGTTACTCCCCAAAAAAGTAACTAGTTGCGTTACTTAGTTATTTTTAATGGTACGTGATGCCTTTGCGTTACTCTTTCATACCAGTCGAAGGCTTGATATTTCTAACTTGCAGGGTATTTTTTTAAATAGAAGAACTCTGCAATTATTGACATACTGTATAACCTACACCTTCATTTTATACAAAAAAAGATTATAGTAATGTTACCTTCTGAGAACTTCCTGAGGCTATGATTGCCGCATATACAGATTAATAAAAGTTTAAAGCAATGTGTTTGGTTCTTTTGTATTTTTTTCATTTTTGTCTTATTAGTTCAGTAAAATCCTTTTCAAAATAATGAGAAACATTTTTTAAAAGAAACTCAAATATTATTACTTAATTTAATTTTTAAAAGTGATGTGTTACTTTGCTCGTTACTTAGAAAAGTAATAGTATTATGTAACTCACATTCCTTGTAATGCATTACCCCAACACTGCTTTTGACCATGATGTCAGTGGAGTCCCAAAACATACTCACAGCCAATCAGAACTGTCTTGCATGATAGCAGAAAAAAGAAAAAAGTCACATAGTCCTGTTGGGTTTATGGGCATGTTTGTTTTGGTGTTTTCAAATGTCAATGTTTTTTGACAAAAAAAAAATGCTTAATGAACCTTTAATATTTTTTAATCATATTTGAACTGGTTAATTTTTTATTGGTCTGCTTGTATATGTATAATTTAATGGTAGCATTATCAATGTTAGCCCTATATATACACACACATACAGTTGAAGTCGGAATTATTAGCCCCCCTAAATTATTAGCCCCCCTGTTTATTTTTCCCCCAATTCCTGTTTAACTAAGAGAAAATTCTTTTCAACACATTTCTAAAAGTAATACTTTTAATAACTCATTTCTAATAACCAGGTTACGGATTTTTACCGTAGCATTTTTACAGTTTTTACCGTTGAAATCACGGCCATTTTTTACAGTGTGTGCTTGCGATAAGGTGTCCTTGAGTGCTTTGAAGGTGGCTAAATAATAGGTAATATTATTACTATTATTATTAAAGTGTAGGAAACTATAAAATAAAAACAGTGTACTCACTGAATTATACATAATTACTATTACTAAAGGTTATAGACCAATTACCAACCTACGTCACACATGACGTCACACGGGTCCCCGGTTGCAAAAAACAGACAGACTACAATGGGAAAGATGTCGTGTTTTGCGGTAGGATGCCGAATTCGAGTCCAAAAATGGAAAACTTAACTTTTACCATACACCACACACTGCTTTAATACCAACTGCAGAGGTCTTTGGCTAAATGGGAGCTGAATGAAGTGAGGAGCTAATTAGAAATGCTGGACTCTGCAGTTCTCATGTCATATCAGGTCAGTTCACGCTAGGCTGAATCCTACCCATCACTCGTTTTTGATTGCAGAAATGGTTTCAGCAAAAACAGTTACATATGGTTAATTAAACTGCTGACACTGAATGCTAAGAATGAAACGAGAAAGTTTATTAAGGTAAACTTTGTTTTATATTCACACATTCATTCAGTGACAACTTGTGACACTCCCTATATTGTTTACCACGGCACTTTGAATATTCGGTCTGAAATAACCTGCAAGTGTGACTTGAAAACAACATTGACACTGTTTATTTGACTGTGAACAATGTTGTACTTTGATAGTCATTGGTTGTTTCTAATATTACGCTATTTAGAGTTTGCAAATAATATTTTTATGAAATTATATTATTAAGGAGAAAGTCTGAATGTGCGAATATAAAACCAACTTTACCTTTATGTGTAGGTTCACATACTCTGCCGTACAGGTGAAGTTCACTGTCAGAATGCAGTTGTTTTGCGTGTTGGTGATAAATTACCCAGGGCTTGTATATCGTTAGCTCCGTTTTGTTTCCTTGTCTTTGGCTAGGCGGAATCTCTGTGTTTAGCTCTTGAATCTGATCATCATGGAGCATTATTTATTGCACATGACCTCAAAGAACAACATTGTTGGCATCCAAAGACCTGTAGACCTTTAACTTCTCTCTTGTAAAATCACTTGGAGCTTTTTCGAGAGGGTGCTATCGCAAATGGAGCTGTCAGATAAACGCCGCTCACTTTAACGTTAATTTTGCTGAATCACTGTGCTTGTCACTGGGTGACGAGCTGTTATAATATGCTGTAAGCATTATGTAAATAATATATATAATATGTAAGTAATTTATCTTATTTCTAAGACAACAACAAACTCTGCACTGCATCTGATGTCATTCCCTCGCTGTAAATGCTAGGGCTCCCGGTTGCTTTCTGCCACCTCTCTGCGCGCACATACTAAATGTTTACAAACATGGTAATTGGTCTATAGAGTAGAGGAACTATGACGTCAATTTGTATGCAAAAACCCGGAAGCGAGTTAGCATTTTAGCACTTCCAGTTCCCTCGTCCCAAAGTAAATGGGTTTTTTGAATGGGGTTTCAGTAAAATCGCTTAAATAAGGTCCGTGGCTAACACCAACTCAAGATACTTTCACGTTTTGTTCTACAACATAAAAAACATCAGTTGCAGCACACTCTTCAACTTTTAAATCGATTATGCTTCTTTAAAAAGACAGTTGCTATCAAGTTGCTAAATGGGACTACAGGCGGCGTCGGGGACATTATACGTCATCGAGCTAATCTGGTCAGGAGCGCAGCTCACTTGTGTTGGGCGTTTGGATTAGTCTGTTATTTAGGTGTTTTCATGAATAGTATTTTATAGTTTTTTGTGTTTTTCTAATTGAGAATTCAGATTGTGTGTAGATAATTCCTTCACATGTAAAGGCTGTCAAGATTGGTTGATCATTCATTTTAATTAAACAATATTATGAAGATACTGCTCACCAGTGCAGCAGCCTGTTTCTTTCCTGCTCTTAGTAATGCAAACGTGTGAATAAATGTGTAAAAATACATGCATGTTAACTGTCATTTTAACGTAATCAAGTGATTTCTCGTCTTTTTTTCTTCATCTGAACACATTTAACTGCAGTATTTACACTCCTCCATAAAACGTTCAGCAGATGTGACTGTATGAGCTGCTTTTCGCTGTACTTCGTGGCGAAAAAGGAATATTGAATGTTGTTCTGTGTCCAAGATGGACCTTGCAGGCATTTGATAGACTTGTTCCTCCTCACGCCTCATTTCTGTCGTCTGTTTAAGGTAAGCGGGCTGTGTGCACGCAGCGATACACTTATTTAAATATGTCTCATAATAATACTATTTAGGCAAATTTATACACATTTTCAAAACGTTTAGATCAACCGCAAAGCAAAACAGATATTTCCCACGTAAAAACGGTCCAAAAGGCACAAAGGTCTATGTGTGTTTGCGTATTTATTTGTTTATAATATATAGCGTGGATTATAATATAATAAACAGAGAGAATAACTCTTTGTCATGGACATTATTTCTAAAAATAAGCTTGATAAGTTGTCTGTAGCAGGGTGGGGCTAACGTCACTGACGAGCGCCCTAGGGCACTGTAGTCCGTTTATAGCCTAATGTTAGCTTTTCAAGTCTTGCGTTTGCATTTAAGATCCAAAAGTGCTCAAAGTTGTATTTTCGTTTGACAATTATCCGGCTGAACAAAACGTAAACCGAAAACCCTATACGAAAACCCTATGGGAAAATCCTATAGGGATTTTCACGAGGGAACCAGTTTTATGCTAGCAGCCGATTAGCCTACAAAGTGACATCATAGTTCCTTCACTCTATTACGATAGCTTTTAAAGGTTTTATATTCATGTGTAGTGCTGTTTCTCAGATGTTAGGCCATAGAGCCAATAAATAATATAAAATGTTTAAATAGCATCACTCTGCTTGAAATTTCATCTCAATTGCGAGAAGGGGGATTTGGTGCTGCCTTTATTGATAGGCACTTTGATCAAATCTTTCAAAAACTTTATGGTTTTGCCTTATAGTTAATCTTATTGACATAGGCTCTTTTCTGTGGTTGTTTTAGAATATCTGATTCTGTTATCTGTGGGGGAAATGACCAAGAATAAATAAGGGCAGAAAACTACTTGCTCTACAATGAAGTGTGCTCAAAATCCATGAAAGTGAATGAGACCTGAAGTCTCGAGTTAACAATGTTTCAATGGCTGTGCCCACTATTATGTGAAGAATAAGATCAATACAGTATACATGATTTAGAGCACTATATGGCTGACCAAAAAGGCTAGTTTTAGATTCACAGAAGTGCAGTCTGATAAGAATAGATTTTTGTTCAACAGGTGGCTTTGGAATTTGGCAAGAAGAAGGAATCTATGAAAAGCATCAATATTTTAAGCAGGCTGTGCTTCCTTTGTTCTCTCCTTTCAGTCTCTGTTTTATATATATATATATATATATATATATATATATATATATATATATATATATATATATATATATGATAAATGTATCTGTGTGTTTGCAATAGAATGGCCTACGATTTGTTCTAGACAGAAAACCTAGACTTGGAAAATTACTTCCTCCTATATATCTGGAATGTTCAAATCCTTTCCTTGGAAGTCGGCCTAACAGTCCTTGCTAATATGCGTTCCAGGTCGCCAAACCTCATTTGGTGGTTGAAATGGCATGACCTCTGTGACCATTATATTATGGTCCTGCATGAGCGTCTTCACCTATTCTGGGAGGCAAATTCATGTAATGCAGCATGTGGTTAAATCCTGTAAAGTGACACTAATGTAATTTACTGTAAAACATTACAGTAAGATGTTGTGAAATTCTAGGAATTTATTACAGTGTGTAGACATTCATAAAGCACAATATTGGACTCAACACAAGACATTTAATAAAGAAAAACTCCATAATTGTACAGCCCATTTGGAGCTCGAAAGCCCATCCACCTGGAGCTCAAGTCCCACCCACCTGGAGCTGGCTCTGAATTAACTCCATAACAAATGCATCAAATAATCTAAGTAAAGTTCTTACTGTAGTATTTCTCACAAATGTTATGAGAGATTTGCTTCCTTCATGTCTGTCACTGTGCTGTTTATCTGACTCAGCCGAAGGGCACACTCTGACAGGTAGGTGGGAACGGTGGGTGGGGAGAACCAGCATTAAAGGCACAGGCAACAAACACAGCTACACTGTGTTCAGAGCAGAGAATTCGGTCACACTTTACAATAAGGTTCATTAGTTTATGTTAGTTAAGGCATTTACTAACATGAACTAACACTA
This sequence comes from Danio rerio, assembly GCF_052040795.2. Lineage (NCBI taxonomy): Eukaryota > Metazoa > Chordata > Actinopteri > Cypriniformes > Danionidae > Danio > Danio rerio. The sequence continues at coordinate 18,997,000 of NC_141022.1, forward strand.
AACAATACATTTACTACAGTATTTATTTATGTTAGTTAATGTTAGTTAATGAAAATACAGTAGTTCATTGTTAGTTCATGTTAACTCATGGTGCATTTACTAATGTTAACAAGCATGGACTTGGATGTTAATAATGCATTAGTAAATGCTGTACAAGTGTTGTTCATGATTAGTTTACGTTAGTTAATGCATTAACTAATGAACCTTATTGTAAAGTGTTACCGAGAATTCTAATATTCTGATAATAAATAATAGGTATAATAAATAGTCGGATGAGTGTTTTGAGCAGAAACTTTGCAGACACATTTTGGAGACACAAAAGACCTAAATATTGAAAAAGGGGTAAAATAGGTGCCCTTTAAGTTATAATTCAGGGCTGATTCTGATTTGTTGGAAGAATGTACAGCCCAGCAAGAAAGGCAAATGTGCCCATTTCCTTGAACAGTTCAGCTCCAGCTGGTTTGATTAGGGTTACGGTGGCTAGTTGGCGATAAGTGGCGAGGAGCAGCGAGGCACGTCGAGGGCGTCGAGGAGAGTTGAAATCAAGTCAACTTTGACGTAATGAGCAAGCAATCAGAATGATGAAGTCCACCGCTTGAGAGGAGTTCAGAGAACACAGACCTTTGAAATTTGATTCAGACCACAGTTGTTCCCAAGAGTTTGACTATTGCAGTCACCAGATTTTCAATTTGCAGGGTTTTCTTATAGGAGCTAACATAAATAAGTTACTGGCGAGTTACTGATGTGAATTAATGTTATATAGATATTTATTTTTAAAAAACCTGACAGTACCTGTGACAGTACAAAACAGTATTGCTGCTTCAGGATATTTCATGCAACTTGATCTTCCATTGTTAAATGAATTTGATAAGAAGTGCACAACATTTACATGCTAGAAAGCATGTTTTACGCAGGAATGTGATATGCTGCAACGGCTCCTTTAAATACGAGATCAAGGTAGCGAATTTAGACGCTCTCACCACCGGAGCTGAAGGCAGACAGCGTTGTCGCCAGGGCGGCCAGAGTGACCTTGGACGCTCCACCGCTTTCGGTGTGAACGCACAGTTGCACTTTGCATGAAGGTGCAGTAAATATATAATTATTATTATTATTATTATTTATTCATTCATTCAATGTCTTGTCGGCTTACTCCCTTTATTAATCCAGGGTTGCCACAGTGGAATGAACCGCCAACTTATCCAGCACGTTTTTACGCAGTGGATGCCCTTTCAGCCGCAACCCATCCCTGGGAAAATTATTATTATTATTATTATTATTATTATTATTATTATTATTGGGATTGTACACCTCTGTAAATGATGTAGAATGATTCTCAGGGAATCTAACAGCTACAATAGTTCCAACAGATCTTAGCTGCATTATGTATTTGCTATGATATTCAGTATTTTAAAAAATACTAATAATGTGTAGTGGCTATAATATTTTATGTGAAATTCAACAGATGGACAAAAGTTAAGAAGCTAGAACTATGCAAAATAGCATGCCACCATTTCTGCTATCAATTAATTGTTGTTTGAAGTACTGTAGATTCACACAAGCAGGAGTGGCTTTTCACCTCAGCCTAATTTGCGTTTGACACCCCTGATTAATAGAACTTTAAGTGTCTGATAATAACATTCAAAGCAACCTTTCAAAATCCCTGACCTAATTTCATTTAAGCTGCTTAAAGATTAATTTAATTAAAACTCCCCTTTAAACTGGAAATTCCTGCAGCTCACCTGATCAAAGTTAGTCAGAAACAGAATCAATTATGTATAATTTGATACGTGTATTATGTATAATTTTTAACAAGGCACCCTGAGTGTCTCCAAATCCCTTTCTACCTAACAAGTAGGGAGAAACGAAGAGACAGACAAGACAGTTGAGGAAGATACAAATCAACCTAGAGCTTTTCACCACTATATACTTAACTAATACTGTTGCTAGAAGTCATATGAGACGATAAATGCCCCATGCATGAAACAGTTAGATGTACATTCGTTTAACAACCTGTATGCAACAAGACAGGCCTGTGTTTACAATATCTATGTTTATAAGGCTCAGAGCTGCTGGTTTGCACAGAGCCTAAACATAGCCCAAGATTCCTGCTTGACTCTTCCTGGCCATACATGCTATTCTTGTATTTGTTTGGTTGTACTCCACCAGCTGCATGATGATGCGACAGTTTGTAAGACTATAATGACACGAGGCTATGACGGTGTGGAAACATGGGAAACAAGTGCTGATTTAGAGGCACAAGTGTTTTCAATTTCTTTTCCTAAGGGAACTGAAGGCCAGTGCTGAATGCTACAAATGTCCTCTCCGTCACAGTATGTATACTTACTCTGCATATATGCATGCAATAGGGATTACATATACACTCGTTCACATGCATTATGGAGTACAATCCATTAATGTGTGAATTAAAAGATAAAAAACTAATCCAAAATTCACCTATTACATAATTTGCAATCAATAAAGAATCAATTCTAATTAGCCCCAATGACTCTAAAGACGTCTTCACACCAAGAAAGTCCATTAGTTCACTTACTTTGGTCCAGAAAAAACTATGTAAATTTGTTTTAATTGGTGTGGTCCACTTTCAAACTGCCCTTTATTTACTGTACGTGAATAAAACATTGTACACAACGCCACACTTGTGCTGAATTCAGCTGTTTATTAGATGAAATCTTTGCGTTTCTGTAGTATGGTGTCTGCTGTGCAACCATCAGCTTTGATGTCTGAACTTAAGAGCTGCCACAATCTTCTAATTAATTTTGTCAAGAATACAACACATCTCTTCGCTGATTTATATTTTTTCTTTAAATGGTTTTTAAATGTTCTTGTTTACCCTTAGTTATAGTTAAAAAAGTAAGAAAATATAGATTCCACAAAATAAATAAATAAATAAATACATACATAAATAAATAAGGGCGACGCGGCAGCAAAGTAGGTAGTGCTGTCGCCTAACAGCAAGAAGGTTGCTGGTTCGAGCCTCAGCTGGGTCAGTTGGCATTTTTGTGTGGAGTTTGCATGTTCTCCCCGCATTGCATGTGCTTCGGTTTCTCCCACAAGTCCAAAGAAATGGATTATAGGTGAACTGGGTAAGCTAAAATTGTCAATAGCGTATGTGTGTGAAAAAGTGTGTATGGGTGTTTCCCAGTGATGGGTTGCAGCGGGAAGGGCATCCGCTGTGTGAAAACATATGCTGGATAAGTTGGCGGTTCATTCCCCTGTGGTGATCCCAGATAAAAAAAACACAAAACCGGAAAGATAATGAATGAATGAATGAATGAATAAATGAATGAATGAATGAATGAATGAAGAGCTGACACAGACAACGACCATTTCTAATATGCATTCAGCAATTTTTTTGTTCATGTGTTTTTTTGTTCATGTGTCATGTTTTTCTCTGCTTCATTCTTTTATATCACATTTTACCTGTTTTTATGTTTTGTTTTGTTTTTACGCATTTGTATTATTTGTTTTTATTTTTATTTTACTTGTTTCTTTTATTCTTGTTTATGTAAAGCACTTTGAATTGCCATTGTGTATGAAATGTGCTATATAAATAAACTTGCCTTGCCTTGCCTTGCCTTGCCTTGCCTTGCCTTTTTGTGTAACATCAGCATCAAATCACCAAAGTTCAATTTTAAAACACCAAATGGGGGAAAGAACTCGAGTTTGATTCAATCAAACCAAACAAGAGAGGTGTGAATACACCGTAAATGAATGATATCTTGTGGCTTTCCCATTCATCTCAGGACCAGCCAAAGATTGACGGAATGTTAATTCACCTTATTATGTAGAACAGGGGTGCCCAAACTTTTTCCTAAAAAAGGGCCAAAGAGCAGACTTGATTGAGGGGTGTGGGCTAAATATATACCAAACCGTATATATTGCCATGGGTAATTTTCTAATTTGTTCAGCAATATTCAAAATTAACTAGAAAATGTTGCTTTAAATCATATTGACTTATGCAGTATCATCTTATAATGAACTTTGTAAAGTAAAACATAAACAATCCCATTTATATCACAAGCTCAATGCTAAATACACTAGTCAAGCTTAGTTTGATTTGCTCACAGAGGTCTTGTGCAGTTTGCTGAGAGTATTTATATTTTAAAAGTCTGATTCCTTTACAGTATTGAACCATTTAAAGTCAGTTGGCTTTTTTGTAGCTCAGTAATAAAACAAAGAAATAAAGGGTTATGTTAAATTCAAAATGACGATCAATGTCAAAGACATTCGCCTGAACCACCTCCTCACCATTCTACCTCTCTTTTCAGATGGGTCCTACTGTGAACATCTCTGATGTAGAAAAAAACATGCAATCCATAATACTGCAGACTGAAATTATGAATGTTGATATGGCCAAAATACATTATTAAATCTCAGAGTTCGTAGAGAACAACCAGACTGGTTCAGCTTATAAAAAAAAACTACAATAATTTTGGGCCCCTTAATAACCAGACACAGATGGCTTATCCAAAACATGCCTGTCAGTTCATTTCACTGTAAACCACAATGGCAGAATGCTGCTGAAAGGACACCATCACGATGATGGACCAACCAGCAGGTGCAAGAAGAGGAATCCAGCCTCTTAGGAGTTCTGTGAAAGTCCCAAACTGTACTGCATGTGTTCACCTCTGAGCAGAGGACACATGTATAGAACACTTACATCATCCCTTACTCACTGAAATCCATATGATGTTGTTACATAATGTAACTCAAAAGGAGAAGCTTTGAAGAAGGCCCATGCTGCTGTTTTCTATATGTTCATGACAGAGACCAAAAAAGAAGACTTTGTAGCATGATACAAGTAGTCCACATAACCACAAGGCATAAGACAAGCAAGCATTTCTTTTTTTTTTGTTTTTAAAAGATGTCTAATAGATGTCTTATAGACATCTAAGCATAGTCGCCTTGGTTAAAACAAGGCTAAATTTGGGCTGTCAGTACAAATAGCCCAAAATTAGACTAGTCATCAAATAAACAGAAAGAATGAATACACATATAAAGTCTGTCTAATCTGTTTATTTGACGACTAGTCTATAGTTTTGGACTATTCTTAGATGTCTATTAAAATAGATGACAGTCCAAGTTTAGCCTTGTTTTAGCCAAGCTGTCTACGTTTAGATGTCTACTAGATGCCTAGTAAACACAAAATTGTTTGCTGTGAGATAGCTTTGTGCAAGAAACTGACTTAAATTTAGTCAACATTCACTAAAAAGTCCCGATCACTCTTCATCTGTTTGCAATGTTGTGCTCCTTTTAAGAAAGTCACTTTGTTTCTGTTGTTTGAACCATCTTTTTAACTGCACTGCAAAGCTGAACCTAAAAATATGACTTGACAACAGTGGTACACATTAAAGCAATCAAAGCTGAAAAAATGTCCAACACTCCCCAGTACTTGACCAAACACAAACAATCTGAAAAACACACATCCGAGTTCAGCCAGAACTGAGCGACCTCAACCAGAACAAAGGAGGCGAGACTGAAACCCAATCCTTTATCAACGTGTTCCCATGCGGAGGAGAAGCTCTGACTCAAGATCAGTTTGCATTGCTGGCATTATCCCACCGCTCCGTTTAAATAAATCTACTTTGCTGTGAAAGAAACAAAGAGAAAGGGGAAAAAATGGGCTATCTGTTTCACAAACCCACAAGCCAACAACACCTGCACCAACAGCTCTGAATAACAAGTGCAATTCTTCCAGACAAATGAAGTTCCTGGTGAGCTGGAGGTGGAATTTGAAGTTGACGCAGACCTGTTTGTGCATGTTTTCTTGCGTCTTTGTTGTCAGTCTGCATGTGAGGTGGATTGTTGCGTCACAGGAAAGCAAAGGTGCGGTGAGTCGGTATAGAAAGCACGACTTCTTGGAATCTTAGTGCATTTTTTTGCCTTTGCCATTGTTGCCATGGCACAAGTGTTTGAAACGGCTTCGGAAAGACGAGCGTGTTATTCCTGTGGAATAAACGAGTCTGACAGACACGTTATTATTACAAGCGGATGGCCTCTAGGCTTTTTTGAAAACCTGCGTGTCAGTTACGGTAAGACCAAACAAAAAGGATGCTGTGCAAATAATCATTATATAAATATTTTTAAGAATACATAGGAAAAGAGCATTTCTAGAGTAGTGTAATACAAAAGTGTGTATGACATGTTATTGTAAGACGGAAAATTAATTAATCATGGGCCTTCTAGTACAGTTAGTTTAGAAACATAACATTACATAACACAACACTGATTGGCTGATGCCACCAGCAGTAACTACATTTACATGGACATCAGGAATCAAATTATTTGCCTTAATCTCATTAAGACAATAGTATGATTAAGGTAATCACGTGTTGCTTTTTGAATGTTCTTTTCATGATCCCGTTTTACATGTTGTAGCATATAGATCGATGAATGTCATAGCGTCAGCACGCTATCCACATTTCTTCTGGAGTTTTATGTAATTTTGGTCGTTTCATTTTAATTTGTCGACTTAAACTGCAGTTTGGCACTTTCACTTTCATTCAGCAACATTTCATGCATGCCCCCATGACAAATGGGATATTTTGGCGAGTATGAACTGCTGGAAGAGTGTTGTTTTGATGGAATTTGATACCACACGCCATATGGGGTAAAAAACTCTGCATTTTGCAATGCAGGTGTCAATGGTCCTTCACTGACTTGGTAGATGCAGAGAATAGTGTCAGACAGCCATGTGTGTGTATGGATTATCCTGTCGTGTGAGACGAAAAGTTCTACATGACTTTGTTTAGTTGACATCAAACTTTGGCTGTCACAGAACTTTCTTTCTCTGAACAAAGTCAAAACAGAATGTATTAGGTTTGGCAATTCTAACCTGCATAATGAGTCACCCTCAAATTATCTTAAGTTTTTCCCTACATTTTACCCATCTAGTTAAAAATTTGGGAGAGAATTTGGACAGTGTTTTAAAATTTAAATTCAGTGATAAAGGCTAGCTTTTTTTCAGCTTCGCCTTCTTGCCAAAGTCAAGCCATTTCTGAGCCAGTGTGACCTAGAAAAAACCATTCATGCTTTTATCAGTTCTCGTCTGGACTATTGCAATGTTCTGTATGTTGGATTTAACTAAACATTACTCCAACGGTTACAACTAGTACAAAATGCTGCTGCTCGCATGCTGACGAATAGCAGGGAATGTGAGCACATCATACCTGTTCTTTACTCTCTTCACTATTGTTGATTGTTTTTAATGCAGTTAATGGTCTTGCACCCTCATATTTATGTGAGATTTTAAAGGTCCATAAACTGAACAGGGCCCTATGATCTGCAGGTCAGTTGTTGCTGGAGGTCCCCAGATTCAGGTACAGTAATGGGGTGATTGTTCATTTTCAGTGGCAGGTCCAAAACTGGAACATCCTGCCTTTAGAACTTTGCATCACTAAATGTGGCACTATTTGAAGCTAAACCTAAAACCTATTTATTTAGAATTGTTTTTGATATTTTTAGTACAAAATGCTGTTTTATTGACACTTGTGTTTTCATTTAATGTGTTTTAATGTTAAATTTTTGTTTTTAGATTGTAAAGCACTTTGGGCAGCCTTTTGGTTGCAATAAGATGCTATATAAAAACATTGATTGACTGAGTAATAACGGTAATAGTTTGATAAAGGTGTTTACATGTCTGTACTGCACTTTAATAATGTGACTAATATCGGCATACTCCACATGTCTTAATACCATTTCTGTTTGTTCGATTATGACCCTAATTGGATTAATTTAATAAAAAAAAAAAAAAATTTTAAAAATCGCTGTTCACATGGTATTGCCTTAATCATATTAAAATCTGATTATTGGTGTCCATGTAAGCATATTCAGTATAGCGTTTCAATTCCTTCTTTTGAAACTATAATAATCTGTGGCAGGCAAAGCAAATAAAAAAAAAACTGAAACATTGTGGGAAATCAGAGGGACAACATGTTTGTCAACAGCAGTGTTGCACTGCTGCCTATATTTTGTGGAATTTTCTAAGTGGAATAATGTACGGACAACAGCACCACTATTAGGATTGCTTACATGCTTTTGTGCGGTAAACAAGACAAGGTAAACAAAAATGATATACTAATGATTACATAACAGAAAACATTTTTAAAAAGCATATGAAAATTCAGAGATAATATTGGTTGGTTGCAAAAAAGATTTTGCTGGAACACACAGCTTCCAAACGGCTGTCAAAAAGAAAAGGATGCAGACGTTAGCACTGTTTTTTTTTTTTTTTTGAAGATGTAGCATTCATTCATTTTCTTACGGCTTAGTCTTTATTTTAGAGGTTGCCACAGTGAATAAAACCACCAACTATTTTTTATGCAGTGGATACCATTTCAGCTGCAACCCAGTACTGGGAAACACCCATACACACTAATTCAAACACATACACACACACACACACACAAACACACACACACATACACTATGGACAATTTAGCTAACCCAGGGGTGTCCAAACTCGGTTCTGGAGAGCCGGTGTCCTGCAAAATTCAGTTCCAAGACATGCTTGGGCTAAACAATCAAGCTCTTACTAGGCTTTCTAGAAACATCCCTGCTGGTGTGTTGAAGCAAGTTGGAGCTAAAATCTGCAAGACACCTGGACACGCCTGAGCTAACCCAACTCACTTATACAGCATGCCTTCGGACTGTGGGGGAAACCAAAGCACCCGGGGGGAAACCCACAAGATCATGGGGAGAACATGCAAGCTTCACACAGAAATGTCAACTGGCCCAGCCAGGACTCGAACCAGTGACCTTCTTGCTGTGAGGTGACAGTGCTAACCACTGAGCCACCGTGCCGCCTGCAGGTGTAACAGTATATGCTAATTGCTATAGCTAAACCAAAATCTGTTCAAACAGATAGCTAGCTATAAACATACAGGAACATTTTGACAACTGATTACGTATTATATTATATTTATTTTTTAGGTAGGAGAATACTGTACATTGTTAAAGCTTTTGAGAACTGCGTTGCACTACAAATTGTGTTCAGACACATTCTGAAATACGACAGCGTGTGAAAATGTATGTAGGTTGTGCAATCTTTTGCATAGGGATAGTCAATAATTCAGGTATTGATATGAAATATTCAAAAATGGCAATTCTGTCACCATTATGCTGTTCCAAAGCTCTTCTACAAAAGACAAAAGCAGATATTCAGAAATGCAGTTGGTCAGGGTCTATGGAGGGCCATAGCTCTTCACATTTTAGCTCCAACACACACCTACTTAGTAGTTTCTAGTATTCTTGAACACCTTTATTAGGTGCATCAGTTGTGTTTAATTATGGTTAGAGCCAAACTGTGCAGAGCTGCAGCCTTTCAGGAATCCAGTTTAAGACCTATGATTTAAAGTAACTATTTCACTTTTGGCAAAACAGTGGAAAATTCAGGACATTACACTATCCCAGGGGTGGGCAAACTCGATCCTGGAGGGCCGGTGTCCAGCACAGTTTAGCTCCAACCCTAATCAATCACACCTGCTTATAGATTTCTTGTAATCTTATAGACACTGATTAGCATGTTCAGGTGTGTTTGACTAGTGCTGGAACAAAACTCTGCGGGGACACCGGCCCTCGGGGATCAAGTTTGCCCTTCCCTGCACTATCCCATTCATACAAAAAAAAATAGGGGTGGGGGCATGAGCAGATTGTACAATAATAACAAATGATATTGTACAAATTCATACAATTTAGCCTCTAATTCACCAAATGTTAAATAGATATGTGTTGCTATAAGATGTAATGCAACCAAACCACTAAATTCTGGTATTGCTATACTTGGGGAGACATTTTCTCTCCATAATGTGAAGAATAAAAGCACAGGGTTTGGATGTTATGGACTTCCCACAGATACAATGATTTTTATAAAGATTTTAAAACTGTACAAACTGTATATTCTGTTCTTTTTCTTCCCCCAACACTCACAGAAAACAATTTGCAGTTTTACATTTCCAAAATACTTAATTCTATATGATTTATGATTGTTTTACTGGTTTTGCTATACTTGTAGGGAGATTTGGTCCCTCCAATGTGATACCAGGACCACACACAAAGACATTCTTCATAATATCATCTTTCGTTTTCAAAAGACAGTTTTGCATGAAAATGAGTCAAATTATAATTGAAGCTTCATTTTGAAGGAACGATCAATTTTAAAACATCTTCTCAGAGAACATTTCCGAATATGAAAGAAACAAGAGGAGAATTTAAAATGGGATTTCTGGAGAGCCTCAAAGTAGCTCCCAGCAACGACTGACAACCAATTCCCTGCTTCATTTGTTGGCGGAAATTTCTCTAAGGAGCTGAACACATTTTAGGCAGCGAATGTGATGTATGTCGTGTTGTTACTGAGTGTGCAATCTTTAGACAGATCGCATGGAGGGAAAAAGAGGAGGTAGAAAGGAAGAAAGAATTTCAAACCACTGGACTTCTGGACAAAAGACAAGAACAGTAGAAAAAGAGCGGCTCTCACACTTAGAGAGAGTTGCAGGACTGCCAGTAAGAACACAGGGTCAGGGGACCTATGAAAAGCTTGCATAACTCCAGACAGGGGGGCGATATACTACTGAAGGAAAGCCCAGGAAATTACTTGAATTCTTGACATTAAACCACACTAGCACCACTATTTACTTTCTAAGGCCATTAGGGTGTAGTGCAGTGGTTCTCAACCGGTTTTGCTTCAGGACCTTTCATTGCACGTCAAGTGGCAACTTAACACAAAAGCAACAAAAACGTCTGGCTGAATATGGTTGAAATAATACTTTTGAGCCTACGCTGTGGATTGTACTATTTGAGAGAAAACCACTTCAGTCGCTTTGACATTGAGAAAGTGTTTCATAAAAATGCATCATGAGAGATTGCATGAAATAATATAAACAATATAAATGTGATTCTATGTAAAAACACATTTGCACAACTGCACCGGGGAGCACAGGAGAATGTCAAATATAGACAGAACAATATGTTTGTCTTTTACGCCAGTCACCACATACAGTGGACTGAAATTTACTGGCTTAAGTGAACTGAAATTAATGAATAACAATAATTTTAATAATATACATAAATATTTCATTTTTATTTATACAACAGTTCTGTCTGGTACTCGAATCTGATTGGCTGATAGCTGTGTGATATTCGTTCAGATTCCTTGCCCTTCTATGTTACTCCGCCCACATAGAGTGACAGCAGATCAATAAACTCACTAGTTTTACAAATATTGCAGCTGTTAGACAACGTAATGTACTTTTGAGGCTTTTTTAGTAGAGAATGTAGTTGTTTAGATTGCATCTATGCAGTTTATTTATAAGGATAATTTAATATTTATCATTTCTGAGATACAGCTTGTCGACATCCATCAGCCAGTCATTGAGCACAGCAAGGACGGTTGACATTTCGCCACAAGATGGTCACAGAGACTGCATAATAATCCCTTAGAGGAGAAAAGATTGGTGTATTTTCAAACTACAGGACAGCTGATCCAAAGATTACAAAATCGGTGGCTTTCTAAGTCGATCTCTCTCTCTTGTATGTTGTAGTGCTGTATTTATACCATAGTAACTGTAGTGTATTGAGTGTAACATGGGACTCACATATATGTATTTTGTGTTGGCCACTCTTTGTATAACCATGAGCTACTTTTTGGTTAGCCACCTGTTTCTAACGAGTCTCCTGTTTTCTTTACTGGTTCAGTGAAATGACTAGTTCAGTGAAAAGACAGAAATAATACATGTTTTTCCTTATCGCCAGGGCCAGATGGAATCTGCAGACGTTTTTTTTTTTGCTATTTCTGCGGAGAATTTTGGTAAAAATTATTTTGGGAGTGTTATTTTGGTAGAATTATTTTGGGAGTATCTAGCGGAGTATCATAACTAAAACCTTAATATATTGAATAAAAAGTAATAAATTACTGAATAAAAACTGAATAAATTCAGATTTACAAATTTACTCAAGTATATAAACAGAATTAATAATGGGCTAAAAATCTGCAGAAATCAGCAGAAATCTGCGAAATTCTTCGAAAAATCTTTGGAAAATCTGCGGAATTCTGCGAACGCAGATTCTGTGTGGGCCTAATTATTGCAAACACAACAGTAATCTGGTAGTGTTTGCACTGCTTTGGCTTTTTTGAGGTTAATTACTGTGAAATCCCGATTGCAAAACAGACATGCTGGTAAGATATGTTTGTAGACTGATGGCGTTTCATGCTGTTCAGCCTTGTAATCTAAAAAATTTGAGCGTGTTTGTCATCACTTTATGCTAGAGAATCATTCAAATACTAGCTCTAAAGTAACGCTGATAAAGTAGCAACAGTTTCTGCTGTTCTGACGTCAGCTGCAGATGTGAATGAATTGCAGAAGAAAGTCGTTCCTCATACAAGAGGGTTTTTAGACTACGATTTTTCTTTTTTTATACTGTATACACGATTATGCTGTCAAACTGTTGTATGAATGCAAAACATTTAGCTTAAACGTATCAGTGTGATGTGGCTGTGGTTGTATATTGTCACTGGTGGGACACTAAGGCACTCAGCAGTGCCGATATACAGCCATTTCACACTGCTACTCATGAGATATTACTATAATAATATATAACATAAGATAATATATATATATATATATATATATATATATATATATATATACATATATATATATATATATATATATATATATATATATATATATATATATATATATATATATATATATATATATATATATATATATATATATTAGGTACACTTTATTAGGTACACATGTCCAACTGCTCGTTAACGCAAATTTCTAATCAGCCAATCACATGGCAGCAACTCAATGTATTTAGGCATGTAGACATGGTCAAGATGATCTGCTGGGGTTCAAATCGAGCATCAGAATGGGGAAGAAAGGTGATTTAAGTGACTGAACGTGGCATGGTTGTTGGTACCAGATAGGCTGGTCTGAGTATTTCAGAAACTACTGATCTACTTGATTTTTTACACACAACTATCTTTAGGGTTTACAGAGAATGGTCTAAAAAAAGGGAAAACATCCAGTGAGTGGCAGTTCTGTACCTTGTTGATGCCAGAGATCAGAAGAGAATGGACAGACTGGTTTGAGCTGATAGAAAGGCACCAGTAACTCAAATAACTTCTCGTTACAACCCAGGTATCCAGAAGAGCATCTCTGAACGCACAGCACGTCCAACCTTGAAACAGATGGGCTACAGCACACTGAGTACCACTCCTGTCAGCTAAGAACAAGAAACTGAGGCTACAATTCACACAGGCTCACCAAAATTGGACAATAGAAGATTGGAAAAATGTTGCTTGGTCTGATGAGTCGACTTGATTTCTGCTGCGATATTGGGATGGTAGGGTCAGAATTTGGCATCAACAACATATGCTGTAATAAAGGTAGCAAAGTAAATCAATATTATTATATTATTGGTAATTTTTTATATTATTTGTATTAATATTTTAATAATAAAGTGCATAATTTCTTTTTATTGTCCCAAGAAATGTACTACCAATTCTTGAGTAAAAAACAATTTGAGAAAAAAAAAATCCTACACCAAAGTTTTTGAGGATCACATTAGTAAATGGCACACAACTGAATGCCAAGCACAGATACCATTCCATAAAAGTCCAAACTAACACACAGTGCAGTTAGTAATACTGCAAGCTGACTGAAAGGCTAATGGGCACACTTTGGTCTGAAAAAGAGGTCAAACTCCATTGCAGCTGTCCAACCAGGACACAAACACCAGCTTAAAGACCTGGCTGCTGCCCCAGGCCTTGTGGTCCAGCTCTGCAACGAGAACCAATCTTGAGGTGACCAATCATCCCTCTGGGCTTTAGGTTCCCACAAATGAGCTACTAGCTCCTGGCAATGTCATATTCCAGTTACTCTCAGTGTGTACAGCATGATCCAGAGTAAACCGGTGAAGCCAAAATACTCCAGCCTCAGATCCTGGACGGGAAAGCATCCACCCTGCAATTTTAAGACACGGAGAATGCAAGGGGCAGAACTGTGGACACTATGGGCACTGTTTAGTATTCGGCACCACTCAATCCCTTTTTGTCTAAGGAAAAAAAGAGCATTGACAGTTGGCAACTAGAGGAAGGAGGCTTTTGTAAGCAAAACCTAAGGGACTGTTACTGTAAATCAGGTTCACCCCGGGACGCTTCTCTGGCTCTGTATGATTCGGGACTGTCTGGGGGCCTATGGGCTGGCAGGCAGTACAGGGCGAGACCGGAACGTTCCACATTTCTTTTCCCATGGGACAGTCATGACCCCCACACAACACTAAAACAACACCACACCTTCTTTATTATTCAGAACCGTGGTTTGAACACACTTTTATGACTGGCTACACGCAAAAAATGTAATCCACGATACAAAAAAAAACATCAACAGCTGTTTCATGATAGACGCTGACAGCTGCAGAATGCTACTGTACCTGATGCAGCAACAATTCCAGCAGCATGAGAACAACAGATATTTTCCACAGCACTTCATAGTTCACTCCATCCCAATGGGAGGAAGAAAACATGATGTTGAAACTTGGTTTGTGCAAGACATTTTAAACAGTTATGGCTAAAAGCTGCTCGGCTCTCTTCTGTCCTTCTTCTGTTTATGCTTTTGGCAAACGCAGCCATTTGTGTTCAGTTTTACTAGCAAACTATTTTACAGTGCCATTTAACACTTGTAGCTGTACCTGCTGTGATGCTAAATCAGTGGCCTATAAAAGACTGTTGGTTTATGGATGGATGGTGACCTCTGCTGCCTTTGTTTGACTGGCCTTTAACTCTGAACTCAGCAGGGGTTTAAAATAGCCTGTTGACGGGCGCATCAGATCAGTCTAAAATCAGGGGGAGCTCAATCAGATATCCCAGCAAGATGTGAGCAAATAAAGAATCCCTTATTCACTGCTTCAGCCCCACTAATCCGACAGGAAGACTAGGAAATTAAGTAGGAAGTAGCTTTAAGGATGAATAACAAATTTGTATTGTTTGAGTCTGCTTGTTATGTAATATCTTAGATCCAGTGTTTTGGTGAATCTCATTAAAATGGTAAAGATCATATCTCGTTTCACCTCATAATAATAAATCCTGAATTATTTCTGATATTAAGTTTTAAGAGTCAAATACATTTTATATTGTACTATTATGCCACATCGAGCTTAGTAAACTATCAAATTTAAGGATTAGTGTCACAAATTTGTTTTATTTAATGTCATTTATAAATCCTTCCAAAAACAAAAATGTGCTTTGTATAAACACAATACTCTTAGTGTTAGGTGACAATGACAGCCATAAAGTTTGGTGTGAATAGGTAAAAAAATAATTCAAATAAACTCACGAATGCTGCTTTATGCTTGCTACGAACATACAGTACAATCTCAGGGATTGTAAGGCAATGCTCAGCACAGTGAACTATTTACCCAGTCATGATGCACTCTGTAAATCTGAGATGTAAGAATGTGAATATGCTCAGCAAAACAGTTCTGTATATTATGAACAAGATTTTCATACAATTACACATCAATGAGCAAAACGGTCCAGAGGCAGAATAAATAAAGCAGTCCAGAGGCCATAAGCAGCAAACTCTACAGAGAGATTCAGATCAAGTGAAACAATGATTTCCTAATACAATTGAAGTTTTTTTTTACTTAAAATATTAAAAAATCATTTAAAATGATTATATCAATCATGGATTTATTGGTTTATAACCTTTGGCCATTACGTGGCAATGTTAACAAATTGAAGTAATGCGCTCAGGGTTAGGTGACAATAATGCTTATAAAATTTGGTGTGAAAAGGTATAAAAATAATTCAAATAAACTCATAAATGCTGCCCTATGCTAGTTTAGAACATACAACCTGGGGGATAGTAACAAGATCAGCTCAGCAAAACAGTTCTCTAGCATATTGTCAACCATATTTTCATACAATTATACATTAACTGTTTGTGTATTCGTATAATAGATTTGCGTGTTTACTGTAAAATTCCTGTGCATCCCTTCTAAATTTTTTTCCTTGATTCTAATCCAAATTGATCAATTCTACTAAAGTGTCACTGATTTGTTTTAGCCAGCTGAGAAAAGTGGTTTGTGTATTACTTCCTGTATTTGTATTTGTGTATTATTCTGTATTTCACAACACGTGACCTGTGATAGTTAGCAGTTTTTAGAATTAATATTGTAATATTGTCCTAAAGCTAAACATACACTGAAATCTGTCCATGGAACTGTTCTCATGTCATTTCTATTGAAATTTTATTTTATTTTAAATTTTTTTTGTGCTGTTTGGCTGAATTAAATGCATTTCCATAGGATTACTAGACTGGAAACACAAAATCATCTAACTGTGTGACATTAATGACCCAATTGTACTCGATTCACTCATTTAAGCCAGAGGTGTCCAAACTCAGTCCTGGAGGGCCGGTGTTCTGGATATTTTAGTTCCAACCCAAGTTAAACACACCTGAATCAGCTAATCAAGCTCTTTCTAGGTATACTAGAAACTTTCAGGGAGGTGTGTCAAAGGAAGTTGGAGCTAAACTATGCAGGACTCCTTCCAGGACTGAGTTTGGACACCCATAATTTAAGCAGTCTGTGTCAAAGTACTTTTGAATTAATCACACGCATTCAAGTTAACACAAAGAAAAAGGTAGAAAACTTGCATTTATAAATGCATACGGTATTTACATTTTGCTTTTAGTTGTTTATTTTTTGCTTTGTTATTTTAAATCTGTTTACATATTTTAACATTTTTCCATAAAAAAATAAGCAGACGTGTAACTTCAACTATATGGTAAAAAAAAAATCACAATGTTCACCCAAAAAAATAAAATGTACTTACTATTTACATTTTCTAAAGTGGTTCCAGATTTTAATGCATTTCTTTCTTCTGTTAACCACAAAAAGATATTTTAAAGAAAGCTGAAAACATGTGACCACTGACTTTCATAGTAAGAAAAACAAATAGTAAGGAAGTTAGTGAAGTTACAGGTTATCAGCATTCTTCAAAATATCTTCCTTTTGTGTTCAACAAAAAAGTAAAAGGAAAGTGAATAATGCCAGAATTTTCATTTGTGGGTGATCTATCCCTTTAAGCATCTATTTATCATGATACATCATTGAAATATAAGATAATTACATAAAGTGTAAAAATATATACATAAGTGAAAGTGATTATGATTTTGTTAGATTCACCAATGTATTTGATTATGCAGAGCTGTCAAATCAAAGACTAGACTACTATGTTTATGTGTGCAAAATTTCATGCAGTTCTCAGAGGCAAACACATAATTCTTAAAGTGGGTTTAAACTAAATCATTAAGATTTGAGCACAGTAGCATGCAACCTATATATACAGAAACACCGGATGCGATTAATAACATAAACATAAACTATAAGAGTCCCTCAAGAAATCCCTAAGATTGTTAAAATAATCTAAACAGTGGAGTTTTATTGAGTAATCTGTCCAAAAGTGAAATAGCCTACTTATACACACAACAAATTATTGACTCAGCAACGGCAGAGCACTACCATAAGAGTTCCTTCTATAATGGATATCATCAAATCTATTTGAAACACAAAAAAATTGCCGACTAATCATTGTAAAAACAAAACACATTAGCGACTACATTACAACGTGGTGTAAAATAACATGGCTGAACAAAGCACAATGTGTTGACCCCAATTCGGGTGTCTGCTCTACAAAGTGTTTATTTACTGTATTAGACTTTTAAAGTACGGAAACAATGCAACACCATCACCTCATGTCCAAAAAAGAAAACTAACAGTTTCTCAAACATACCTGTGCCATGTCTCTGTGGTCACAGCCTCTGTTTGGCATCCTAACAGCCCCTCTTGTCAGAAAGCTGATCTGAGTTCAGCCAGACTGGCTCCCAGAGTCCATTCATCGCCCTGACTGCTCCTCATGCACTCAGACTTACAGTGCACTCACTCCACAGCCTGTGGCTCGAAAACAGTGACACGAAAACAAAGGAGGAGGAAGCCCATCCCAAAACTGAGTGAAAGAGGGAGGAATATAAAAAGAGGAATCGGAGAAAAGGGCCAGTCAGGACAGCCTGACGGTGCTAAGAAATTGAGGTTTCCTGAATAAAGAGAGAGAGAAAGTCCACCAATCAGAGCAGAGCGGCTCCCCACCTCCTTTTCGCCTGGAGGATGCTAATCATTTCTCAGTGCGGTCTGACAGGTAAAGTCGGTGCGCTTCTTTTATTTCCAGGAGAGTGTGCTTGCATGGCAGCGGATCCTCGTGAGATTTATGCAAACAGGCGCTAGGTTTTATAGATAAAACATGAATACCAGGTGGACAATAGAGCAAGGAATATAAAACGTTTTCTTTCTGGTAAAAGAGAATAGTTGGAGCTTAGAACTTTAGATTCTCTATTACCCCTTTATAAACAGCTTTGGCATCTCTAATTATTTTAATATGACTGCTATCAAAGAGAAGCCAAATCAGAAAGACTAATTTCTGAAAAAAATCTGGGTTTTTGAATGAGCAGGTTAAGTAAATTATTTAAATACATAAAGAAGTTTAAAGGATTCTATCTTAAAACAAGGCGTCATGGTGGCACAGTGGGTAGCACAAACGTCTCAAAGCAAGAAGGTCGCTGATTCGAGCCATATCTGGGTTAGTTGGTATTTCTGTGTGGAGATTGCATGTTCTCACAGTGTTGCTGTGGGTTTCCTCCGAGTGCTCCGGTTTCCACCACAGTCGAAAAACATGTGCTTTAGGTGAATTGAATAAGCTAATTTGTCCGTAGTGTATGTGAGTGAATGAGAGTGTATGGATGTTTCCCAGTGTTGAGTTGTGGCTGGAAGGGCACTCGCGGCATAGAACAGATGTTGGATAAGTTGGTGGTTCATTCCACCGTGACGACCCCTAATTAATAAATGGACTAAGCAGGAAAGAAAATTAATGTTTAAATTAATAAATTTTAAAACAAAACGTGTATTTGAATGAATCAGTTAAGTGACTAATTCAATAACTTGCTCTTAAAAAGGTTTATGTGATTTGATCTTAAATGAGTGTTTTTTTAATAAATCACTTAATAAAATACATAATAAAAAACTGCAAAAGATGCTTACGTGATTCATTTAGATGAATCATTTTACGTGAATAATAATTTTATAAACTGCTTGTTTCTAAAAATGTTCACATGATAAATTCCTGAAATAATCACTGTTTCTAATGTGTCATTAAAGAGGTATACAGAAAGATATTTATCATTAAATGCATAGATGGACACTCTTGTTGTCACTTTTTAAAGGGGTGGTCCAGAATGTTATTTTTAAGGCTTGGTTGTGTTAATAAGATGCAAAGCAATGTGTGCTCATGTTTAACTTGAAGGAAATCGTGTTATTTTTTCATAAATCTCACTTTGATTATACACAGCTACTCAGCTAACATGAAAACGACTGTCATATTTCCTAGTTCCTCTAAAAGGCCCACCCTCAAGTGACTCTGATTGGTCATCATCATAATATGCTGTGATACGCCGATCGGCTTCACGTCACGCCCTGACAAGCACGCGCGTTTTGTGTAAACAGTCAGTCAGTCAACACGTGTCTGTAACGAGTGAAAATGGGATGCGGCTCCTTTAACTGTTTCTGTGCCTTTTAGTGTGTTTATGCGTGTATACGATGAAGTATTTGTAACACGAGAAGCGCATGTGCGCGGGAGAGATTTTTATTGTTCTTTTTCTCTCATGCTCGGATTAAGTTATTTTCTGTGGTGACAGAATAAAGCACAAGATGTGAGATGAGACCTTTGTGAGCCTGGATTGATTTGTTTTTGATGTTACACTCCAGTTGGGAAATCATTGCTGTATTTTTTTTAAATCAATGCGTTACAGGACGTCTTTCATGCATATGCGGAATATGCCTGTGTAAGTAACATGAATCGTTCACATATCTTTTGCGACTTTATTGTCCGAGTTGTAAAACGCATAGCATAGCTGCCTATAGAGAGAAATTCTGCCGTCTCACACAGAGAGACGCAGGTGCTGGCCAAGAGTGCGTGTATGTGTATGTGTGTGTGTGCGTTTACAGCCGTTTGATAAATATGGATTTGTAACGTTAGCTAAGTCGTTAGCGGTTACCATAATTTCCCGTTGTTTACATCTTTGCTACAACACACCGTTAAAGTTAGACACTGTACATGTCATGATCAATTTTAACAAATAAAAACACTTACAGGTCATGACTCAGAGTTCACAGCGTCTCCTTGCTCCATCTTTGAGGAGATTTTAACTGAATCCAGCACTGAACTGGGAGAGATTCTGGAAGCTGTGTTTTGTCAAATCATGCTTGCTATGTATTTTATAGTTCTCTGGAACATAATTAATATTGAACTGTAAGCACTTCTGTGTTTGGGTCGTGTCATTTGGAAGCCCAACAACAGAAACAGAACAGCTCTGTGGAAACAGCAGGATGGCATTTCTCTCTCTGCAGTAACGTTACAGCGCCTCTGGCCACGGCCTTTACCTGCGCAGTGTGGGATGCGCAATAACGAACTTTTGTGATCTCACAGGGGGCGGAAGTATTTTTTGTAGTCCCCAAAATTCGTTAATTGTAGGCGTTGCTAAGCTAACTCTGTACAAATCAAGGTCTCCCTTTGCATTAAACTTTGAATATTTTACATTCAGAGATGCTGTTTATGTTCACACAGCTACATTACACATCAACTGAAGTTTAAAATATAATATCGTAGTGGACCACCCCTTTAAATTTTAAATCCAACAATTTTTGTGACCAACTTTGCTGTTTTAACAAATTAAAAATCCTTCCAAGTGCCCCTTTATTTTATACCAAAGTCCCTTAAAGGCAAGTCATTTAGTCATCTTTGAAATGCCTCTCAGGCAGTATGCTCGGGTGTTCAGTCTGAATGGGGAACATCTAATTCTCCAAAACTATTTGCCAAGCTTACGATTACTTTATATAATTAAAATCACCAATAAAATTAAACAACAACCGTCTAAAAAAATTTTAATTTCTAAACGTTTTGATCAAACAAAATCGGCATATTTTCAGGTTGCCCGAGCTAATGCACATGCGCACTCGAAAGAAACAAGATCACGACACCAACCTCATTTATGCGGTGTTCTACACATTATCATCCTCTGGATAATGATCATCTGAATGTGCTGCACTTCTGATGTAATCCACAACTTGATCTTGATAGTGAGTCTCCTCCAGAAATAACAGTGACTCTTTGTATACAAGTTTGTGGGCGTTTGACTGTCATTAGTTAGTTGCTGTCATGTGATGTGCGTTTGACAGGACGGACGGACTGTACCTCGCATCCGTTTCATACAGATTACAAAACAAAAAAGCTTTTTCAAGCTTTATTTGTATCTTTTTCTTATGTCTGTGAAGCAAGTATTCACTGAGATTTCAGTCCGTTTGTTGACCAACAAACTATTGTAACAGCACACGTTTGGTCCAAGCTTCTCTCCTGAAGAATCGTCAGTCTACAGCAATCAATGATTGGCTCCTGTACTAGTAGGCACGGCTTCATTCGCCATATTGACCACATGTCTTGTGTATTATAGTCTTTATTTATACCCACACAATACACAATTACAAAAGGAAGAAAGCACAATTTCCCACTAAAAAGGCTAAATACCTTTAACTAATAAAGACACAACAAAATCACGTTCCACCGGTCAGCATTTATAAATGCTCCCTGTTTAGTCCACCTGTGTGGGTTTTGCTGCTTCGAGGCAAAAGGAAATAAATAAACAGTGTGCCAGCACAAATCTGGCACACCTCCTGCAGCCCTGTGCCCGTGGCAACCACCGCCAAAGAAGAAGAGTGTGCGTGAGAAGTCGCTTTATTCGAAACGGAGAGCGACTGAAAAGTAAAGCAAGCACTTCCAAATCTCTTTGTTTGGGCCATAACGAATACCCCTGAATAACTGTCTCTCTGTGTCTCACCTAGCATGAAGAAGCATGAATCCTGCACAAAATACGAACATATTATTCTCCTAATGAATGCAGCCACCAAATGAAAGCCCATTGTTCGGGGCAGACATGTGACTTTTATTACTGCGAGTGATCAAAATCAGTTATTCAGTGTTGGGCGGGCTGAGGGGGAGCGAGCACAGAGGGAAGTTGTCAGTCAGAAGCTGAAAGAGGTCACAATGCGAGTGGGGCGGCTCATGATAATAAGCAGCTCTTTCCGACGCCTGACTGATTAACGGACCACGTAAAAATGTGCCCAACTTCACATGTTCATGGACAAAACACACTGCCGTTCCTGCCTATTCATAGACAAAAGACAGAAACGGTACAGCTACCGTCAACTCTCTTTCACATCTCTGTGGTTCCCAGACAATTTTTAGTGTGTACAGTAGTGTTTAAGCCATTGTCTAGTGAGAGTAATTATGGAGCGTGTATCCAGAGAACTTTACCCAGGGTGAAGTTTACCCTGGCAGTCCGCAACTATCATCCGCTTACCACATGAGAGCTTGCCTCCGCCAATGCAAGCGTCTAAAGCCAGTTCTGAGGTTCAGCGCTGGGTCAGGAACGATGTGACAGGTTGCTCCTCTGGTCCACAAACAAGAAGGTCAATGCTGGGATTTCAGAAGATTATGGACTATTATTAGTGCTGATGTGGGAGTTTATGACTGATGCAGCATTATTTGCATGTTTGTGGCATTATAACTCATGCTTCTGGCTTGCGCTGCCTGTAGGGCACAGCCCTTCAAAGCATATTTCAGAGGAGCATGTGACTAGAAATCCAAGAATATGTCTCCGGGCTTGCTGAATATAATGGTATGCCGTTTAACGCATGTAAATAGTTAGTAATGCACGCACTAAATATAACCCTGATTTTTATAAGAAAGCAAACTTTACAGATTGCACCTTTAGATCAGTGTAAATCTTACAAGCATGCAAGCGAATCTACAGTTTTACGGTGAGCAGATTTCTTCAACACATTTCTAAACATAATAGTTTTAATAACTCATTTCTAATGACTGATTTATTTTATCTTTGCCATGATGACAGTAAGTAATATTTTTCTAGATAATTTTCAAGACACTTCTATACAGCTTAAAGTGACATTTAAAGGCTTAACTAGGTCAGGCAGGTTAGGATCATTAGGCAAATCATTGCATAACGATGTTTTTTTCTGTAAACTATCGAAAAAATATATAGCTTAAAGGGGCTAATCATTTTGACCTTAAAATGTTTTTTTTTTTATTAAAAACTGCTTTTATTCTAGCCAAAATAAAACAAATAAGACTTTCTCCAGAAGTAAAAATATTGTCAGACATACTGTGAAAATGTCCTTGCTCTGTTAAACATCATTTAGGAAATATTTTAAAAAGAAAACAAAATCAAAGAGGGGCTAATAATTCTGACTTCAACTTTATATAAATCACAGAGTTAAGGAGAGAAAGCCATAATTCTTAAAGACTTAACGCCCAGGAGAAGATTTAAGTGACACAGGTGAGTTTATAACTGTAAAATTAGTGCAAGCTCAGACATGAAGAGGCAGATTAGAGCTGAGCTGGAAAAGCATGAAAATCTACTAGTATTCAATCTTCTAAAAAAACATTTTTTACATTCACTTTAGAGTAACTTTCACTATTGAAATAATTAATCCTTGTTTTTTTATTGTACAGTATATTCAATTAAATGTATGCAGCCTTGGTGAGCTTTAGCGATTGCTTTTTTATGCAAATCTTATCAACCACAAAATTTTGAATGGTGGTAATAATCAGTGACCCTGGAAAAACCTTAATGGTGTCTGCATAAAGACCTCATTTGAAAGAAAATTAAAGCGGCCAAAGTTTTCCAAAATAAGCACTACTGGTTCGATTATGAAGGAGGGAAACATACATAAATCATTCAGACAATGACCGAAAGATGTGCGTCCGACTCTCAGCGTGAATGCAGAAATCTGTGAGAGAAGCACAGAGAGGCCAAGATCTTTAAGATGGAGAATGGAGTAAAGATGCAGTAGACAACTAAGCTCTGCATAAAACTGGCTTATAAATAGGGTGGCATTACAGATATAATAATCCATATGTTTCATAAAGACCATGGCATTGTAAAACAACAACACAACCTGAATTATTTTACATTTTTTTTAAAGATCAAATGAATTTATAAGAAAGTCTTATTTGTTTTATTTTGACTAGAATAAAAGCAGTTTTAATTTTTTTCTAAACCATTTTAAGGTCAAAATTATTAGCCCCTTTAAGCTATATATTTTTTCAACAGTCTACAGAACAAACCATCATTATACAATGACTTGCCTAATTACCCTAACCTGCCTAGTTAACCTGATTAACCTAGTTAAGCCTTTAAATGTCACTTTAGGTGTATAGAAGTGTCTTGAAAAATATCTAGTCAATTATTATTTACTGTTATCATAGCAAAGATAAAATAAATCAGTTATTAGAAATAAGTTATTAAAACTATTATGTTTAGAAATGTGTTGAAAAAATTGTCTCTCCGTTAAAAAATAAACAGGGGCTAATAATTCTGACTTTAACTATATATCCATGCCTAATATGTAATATCCTATGGCCAGAAAGTGTTAAATTTTTTATAAATTGTTAACATATTGATGTCTGTGATGGAGCATGTTCAAAGACTGTTGTGTACACCATGCATTTATTTTTAAAAATCACTTTAATGTCTATGACTAAAAGAGGTCATAAACATATATTTTCTCAGTTAAACTGAGTAGCGGCTGGGACCCGGAAACAGTATCCCATACATCACAACATAGCAGCGGATAAGAAAAAAGTAGCTAAGCTACTTTCAAAGCACACTTTAAAAAAAAAAGTAGCTAGCTACACTAAAAGTTACTAATTACACTGACGCTACTTTTTCTCACAAAGCCGTATAATATAAAAACATGAATCAACTTGAATTTTATTTTTCAACAAACAATTAAAGCTTAATGTTTTATTACAGTTTGTAAAGAGTCAGCACTATAACAAATTGTCACCTTAGAATTATAAGGTTCTATCTGCAGTCTGAATGATTTTGAGATATTGAGCTTCAAAGCTTTTATATTCCATATAGCAAACAGTATGTGTGTAACATTTGTTTGTTGAATAAAAAGTCTTAAAATGTAAACAATTTATAAAAAAAACTATAATGTAAATAAGTTGTCATTTAATAAGAATATCTCAATACCTCAATTTTGACAAAAATGTCAGATAGAACCTTATAATATAACTAATATAATAATATAATATAATATATAATAATTCTAAGGTTACAAAATGTAGCAATAACAAAATAATTAACTACGATTAATCACTGCAGCATTATCTAAAAAAAAGTGACATATAACTCCATTTTGGCTAGAATTTGTGCCCCCACAATATTCTTACTTCATGTTAATTCACAACTGTTGCTTTATGGATTGACACTGAACTGTTGTTGTTTGAAAAATAGTTTATTACAAAATAACACTAATAAGTATTAATGTTATAAACAATTGTGATCTTGTAAGACGGCACTGTGCTGCTTCTGGAGATTATAGATTCACTCAATGAAATGTAAATGTTAAGCTACTCCGCTGCTTACTGGAAAAAAAAAGCTAGCTATGGAAAAGCAACATTGTATCATAAGAAGCTGAACTACTATCTATGATCTCAAGATAGCTAAGCTAGAACAATGTAGCTAAGCTAGTAGCTGTGCTACATATTGCTACTGCACAGATATACACTAGATATACACTAGATACTAGATAGCACTGTCACAATGGTACAGTGTTCAGCTGGACTAGTCAAGACAAAAGCCAATGTAAAGATGCTGGACTTTAGCGTTGTATTGGTGCAGTAACGAGCAAGCAAAGAAAACAAAGCACAAGGGCAGAAGATTTCACACGTAAGATTTCATTTTTTTTTCAGGTTTATACGGTTTTTGTATGTTACAAACTTTTGTGCTAAACAAGTACTGATGATAATACAGTGTCTTAGTGCACTGACGATAAGGAAAGTAGAACTAACTCACACTAAAAACCTGGCTTATGCTAGTTTGGCTGAATAAAATCAGTAAATGAAATATGACAACAAAACGCTGCGGTGCCAGAAACTTGTATTATTGTCGTTCATAACGGGGATTAATTCACAAACGAATCGCTCCCTCTGTTAGCATTGGAAGTAAAAGCAGGAGAGAGGGTGTGTGTTTTAGGACACGGATTAGATCAAACTTAACAGGTAGGGACAATAATACACTTCCATCCACACAAACATACGCTCTTTGACGGCCCTTGCGATAACTTATTCATCGAGGTAGTGATGTAAAATTACAATTTTTGCAATTTAAATAATTATTTGCATACTGACTACAAGGAAAACTCTTGTTTAGATATATATGTATATATGTGCATATATCTCTGGCTTTGGTTGCCAGTCTTTTCAAAGCAGCGCTACCCTGTACTAAAATGGCAGGTCTGTTGACATTCATTTTCTTTTCGGCTTAGTCCCTTTATTAATCCGGGGTCGCCACAGCGGAATGAACCACCAACTTATCCAGCAAGTTTTTTTTTTTTACGCAGCGGATGCCCTTCCAGCCACAACCCATCTGGGAAACATTCACACACACACTCATACACTACGGACAATTCACCTGTACCACATGTCTTTGGACTGTGGGGGAAACCGGAGCACCCGGAGGAAACCCACGCGAAGGCAGGGAGAACATGCAAACTCCACACAGAAACGCCAACTGAGCCGAGGTTCGAACCAGCAACCCAGGGACCTTCTTGCTGTGAGGCGAACGTGCTACCCACTGCGCCACTGCCTCGACGTCTGTTGACATATTACTTTCAATGGCAAACAACAGTGTAGGCACATCTAATGTAAATATCTATGTTGCTACTGTAACTACATCTCAACACTGATTTAATGTCAGTACCCTCCTATAAAGCTCACTGATTTACACTCTTAACAAGCCGTCAGATTTTTATCTTACTTTGTGGCCATAAAAATATAAGCAACTTTTCCTACATCAGTTTGAGCTCCATATTCTTCTATATCAGTGTTTCTCAACTGGAATATTTTCAGTGGGTTGCGGAGTGTTTGGTCAAAAAAACAACAAAAGTTTAATTTTAAACTTATTTTGACTTTTATTTTGAAATGCGTGCACGACAACCCTTCCGTTTGAAATGTGAAATTTCATTTAATAATAGAAACAAATATGTCAAAGCGCAAGTGCGACCCTGAATATGTAAAGTATGGATTTACATATATTGACGGCAAAAAAGACTTAAGGCCTCAGTGTGTGATAACTAGTGAGGTGCTCTGAAAAGAGAGCATGAAACCATCTATTTAAAACGACATTTAGAAACCAGACAACATGTTTTATTAACAGTTTAGTTTATGGTAACTGAACCTATCCTTATACCTAACCACTGTTTACAGTATTTGTTGTTTTTACTTTGTAATATTTCTATAATTTGATACATTTTGTTTAATGACAGCAATAAAATATTGTTTATTTGTAAGTCTTGGTGATTTTCTTATCTGACACTACTTGTGTATGTTAACAAATAAATACAAATTAATTATAATTCCTGAAATTCTAATACAGTTCCTAAAAATTTTGGTCGTGGCTTGATGACCATGTCAAAATATGGCGAAACTAGTTGAGAACCCCTGTTCTATATCATAAAATTAAGAGACCACCTGAAGTTATTAAGTATGGGTTTAAAGTAAAATATAATTTTTTTTCATTCTATGAAGAATTCATAACATTTCTGTTGAAAGGTTTAACCTGAGCCCTGACCTCAACATATTAATCCTTCATTTAAAATGACATCATCTGTGCCAACAAAGAAAAAAACACTTAACAAGCAGCTGTCAACAAGCATTCAGAAAGGCTATAAAAACATCCCTTTAAATTATACTATAAAAAAATATTACACAACAATATTAGGTAACATTTCAATAAAATGCGTATGGAAGTGAACAAATTGTGCGACACAAGTCAACAACTATTGTTGTAGGGAGGAGTGGTAAACTATCAGGCCTAATTATTCCATTAAATAAGAATCTCCACTGCCTAAAACCACTGAATAAAACCAACATCATTTCCCGGCCTGTTCATACCTGATCAGAGCAACTCAACACACTGCAAATCTTCTGCTCTGGGTGTCAGAAAAGTGAACCAACCATCTGCAGACACTAGACCTCCATGCATTGCACAACGACTTAGCAGCATCCGACAAGTCAAGGCAGAGACTCTACAGCAGTGAAGGGAGATAAGCTCCTGGCAGAATATACGAGGAGCTGTACAGAACGTCCTGATGGCTCCTGCTCGCTATTCTTCTGTGATGATTACATCAAACCCTTTGGCTGAGAGATACTTAGTGGGATTCAATTCAAATAATAAATCCTCATATTAAATGGAAAATGGCAGATCTAACAACACTACAGTGCATACAGTAGAAAACGAGCTCAAACTACTGCAGACAGTGTTACGCTGATTTAATTGAGGAATTATGCAAATTTTTTAATGAATATGGTTTTGCTACAGTGTGAATTGTAGGGCTGGGTGTTGAAATTATTTGGTTATATTCATCTTCAAAGGCTTCAATTCAAAACTGATTACGTTCTCTCTCAATGCTATATTAATAATGATTGTTGAGTTGACCTTGTGTTCAATATATTATTTTAATAAGACCACAGTGTTCAAAAGAAAGTCCAGACACACCTGATCTCTGTTACCCTGATGAGAGCAAGTGTTTGCCGAAAAGTGTAGGCGCAGTTTTAAGGAATAGACATGTCAATAAAGGCTTTGTAATATTTGTTCCACATTTTTCGAGTGCCTTGGATTCTCTTTTGCTGTCAAAAGTGATTAGTTTTCAATATTTTTATCAAAGGATGCACTGATATTTCCACTACTGAAATTGTGTGGTTTTGTGCAGAAATGGGTTTAAAGGGCCAATGCGATTGAGTCATTAGATAAATTGAATAAGTAATGACACATTTTGAAAGTTTGATTTCTATTTTGTGAACATATTTGCAATTAAAGTGAACAGTACATGTGTGCGTGTGTGGTTGAGTCCGAAATTATTCATTCCTCTAGCAAATTATGACTTAGATATTACATTTTAATAAACCAGCAAGTTTTTTTTTTCTTTTTAGGCCCAGAAATGACACTGGCTTCTCCCAAAAGATAATAAAACAATGTACAAGAGGCATAAATAAATTATACATATACATACAAACAATTTATATGGGCTGCATTTAAACAAACAAATTAAATTTATTAAAAATTCTATTTAATTTGTTTGTTTAAGTTCAGTTAAGTCAAATATAAATTGTTTGCAACCAGTTACCTTAAAAAGGCTAGTAAAATCAATTAAATCATTTTTTCAGAGCAAAATAAGCTCAGTGAAGGCCTGTGGCTGCTAATTGTGGTTGTTTACAAGTCAGGAAAGGGCTATAAGACCACATTTAAATGTTTTGAAGTTTCAGTGGCCATCGTGCAAAGTATTAATAAAAGGTACAAGATGTTCCGCATTTTGAAAAATCTCAGCAGATGGGGTTGGAAGCCAAAATTGACACCAGTGCAGGCCAGGAGGACAGTGAAAGAGGTTAAAAAGAAATCCAAGGATCACCACAAAGGCCAAGGACAATTGAAAATCTGTGAAAGGAACTAAAGATCAGGGTGACAGCAACCTGAAAGAGTTGGAGCTTAAGGCTAAAAATGATTGGGCAAAAATAACAGCGGAGCCTTGTAAAAAGCTGATCACCAATTATGAGAATCGGTCTATAATAGCCAATGAAAATTTTTCAATTTATTATTTAGAAGTGTATGAATAATTTTGGACAAGCCACTTTTTGTTAAAATGTAAATAAAAGCTGAGAAATATTTTTTTACAATGAAACCTCTTGTGCATAATCTTATTATCTTTTGGGAGAAGCCTGTGTAATTAGAGTCAAAATAACTTGCTGGTTAAATAAAAGCAACTAAGTCAGAATTTGCCAGGACTATAAATAATTTTGGGCTTTACTTTATATACTGTAAACACACATACATTGAACGAGAACTGAAAAGTACTTGCCATTCAATATTTGCAATTACACTATGGGGCTGCAGAAATTTTTCATTCTGATTGTACTGTATATAAACTAATATGAATGAACAAATAAATGTAAATAATTACTTGATTTATTTATTCAGCCAAGTGCATGTGACATATTTATTTCAGTGCATCACTAGTCTTATCTTTTAGCTCATCAAACTCATTATCAGGTTCATCAAACTCAAAAGAAAGAGTGAACTTACCCGAGGAAGAGCCAGCGACGGTCGTAATCTCTGGTGACAGACAAAAAGAAAACAAACAAGACCGTTTCAAGGTGTGTCTTGAATAAAAGTAACAACATTTCCGAACAGAACATAAGCGAGGCATGCATTAGCCTTGCAGCAAAACACTGACGTTAACATAAACCACAAGGAACTGCTACAGCATAATCTGAAGCATGACTGGACCAATCATAAGATACTGTATGCTAGTGACAGTGTTATGATTAAAGTGTGAAGGTAAACAAGATTTTATTACCACACACATACAATATTATGAATGCTTGTAAGATAAAACCCATCTCCTTCAATCAGATTACTAATAAAATGTACAACATTTAAAGTCATGTCACCAAATAAACATGAAAGAGAGAAAAAAAAGTGCTTGTTAAAGCTACTGTTTCTTGCGCAACTTTTGTTCAGTCATAAAATAAACACATGCTTTTGTTTGATCTACCAGCCATCCATATGGTCCCCCTAAACCATTAAAATAAACTCCTGCTGGGCTTTAATGCCAGCGCTCACTCTTAACCAATTTAAAACAATTAAAACCAGTTCAAGGTTGTGCCGTGACCCCTGACCTAACGCATCCGGCTCCATTTCATTGCAAGAGTCCTGGAAGTTAAATAGTGTAGCTGGGACAGAGTCACATTTTGGTGTTCACATCTAATTAAATGTACAAAAGTGATTTTACATACGGTGCAGGATATAGAAATCATATTAAATACAAGTAGTGTCTATTTTTAATGATGTACAAAACAACATTTAGGGGTAACGCAGTGGCGTAGTAGGTAGTGCTATCGCCTCACGGCAAGAAGGTTGCTGGTTCGAGCCTTGGCTGGGTTATTTGGTGTTTCTGTGTGGAGTTTGCATGTTCTCCCTGCGTTCACGTGGGTTTCCCCCGAGGTGCTCCGTTTTTCCCCACAGTCCAAAGTCATGTGGTACAGGGGAATTGGGAAGGCTAAATTGTCCATACTGTATGACTGTGCATGAGTATGTGTGGATGATTCCCAGAGATGAATTGCGGCTGGAAGGGCATCCGCTGCGTTCAAACGTGCTGGATAAGTTGGCAGCTCATACCGCTGTGGCGACCCCGGATTAACAAAGGGACTAAGCCGAGAAGAAAATGAAGGAATGAATGAATGAAACAACATTTAAAAATAACAATAAATCATTTATAGAAACAGAAATATTTATATAAATATTTCAATAAAAATTAAACAACTTACTGTGACCTGCATAAAACAATAAGTGTGCATACTATATTACATTTAACAAATTATTATAAAGGATTTGCTGAAAAAATATTAGAATATAAGTGTATAAATAATTCAACATTTTATTAATAAAATAGGTATTTTGGGGCTGCACTGTAAGAAAATATCTTATTTAACAGTTTTATGGAACTTTATAGTATTATGGGACCTAATCTCTGTGCCAACAACTTTTAATGTTGAAAACTTTGAAGTTTAGAAAAAGTGGCTTTTATTGACATTTTTATTAGTGTAAGGCAAAACTTTGTATAAAAAATAAGACATATTGAAATAAATTGCTGCAATAAAAAAGTACTGGCAGCCCATCATTGTTTTTATATCATAATTTATGACCAATTAAGGCAATAAATTGAGTCAAAATGCTAATAAAAGGTCCATTAAAGTCACTTTGTTAAGCTTTTTAACATCAGACGGTGTCAGAGCAGAGATCAAGTTTCCATAATGCAATTTGAAAGAGTAAAATAACAAATATACAGTTATTTTACCAAATTTACAGACACAATTATTACTGTAGCCCTCCTTTGGCATTTTAATATAATTAAGTGATGTTTAACAGAACAAACTAAACTTTCACAGTATTTCACATTATAATTTTCCTCTGAAGAAACTTTCATTTAATTTTAGTTAATAAAAAATATACATAGTTATGGACCAGGAGGGCCAAGTCCGAGCACTCACTCTGGTGCCCCAGGCTCTGCGATTGGTTGGGGAAATTCCAAATTGAACCAAAACAAACAATTACAATTAGCTTAACAAAGGCAGGACACTGCAACCCGCAGAACCTGGAAATGTTATATAAAATTTATATAGCTAAATTTTTTTCAATTGTCTACAGAACAAACCACTGTTGTCCAATGACTAACTCACCAACCTAATTAACCTAGATAAGCCTTCAAATTCCACTTTAAAATGAATACCACTATCTTGTAATATAACAAATTCAATTATGTAGGGGAGAGTGGGGATGAAAATACCATTTTTCATAAAAACCTATTTTTAAAAGATATTATTCTAGACAGAACCTTGTTAATGTTAACTGTAAACATATTTTGTGCTTTATATTTGCAAAAAAATGTTAAACTGCATTTTCAATTTCACTTTCATCAAATGTTTCAAAAGCAAACCAACAATGCAAAATGTTAACATTTTCTAAAATCTTTGAATATATATTTTTTATTATTATTGTCAATATGCATTCTTTTTTTTAACATGTGAAACAAAACACTGCAAACTCAATGTGGAAGTGAAAAATATGATTTGTCTATTAGCAGTGGGGTATAATTACCAGTGCTACTTTTGTCCTCACAGGAACTCTTGCCTGATTTAAACCTGATTTACTTTTAAACTGAAAAACTTAGAGATTTCAAACTTAAGGCTGTGTTATTGCACTAAATAACATGTATATTGATCATTACTGTGATGCATGAAAAGAGAAACACAACTTGAAGCAAATGTTGTCAGGGCTCAATTTGTTACTTTCGTCCCCATTCTCCCCTATTGTCATCATGACAAAGACTAAATAGTTAACATTAAATGTTATTTTGAAAAATGTGTTGAAAAAAATAATCTCCATTTAAACAGCACTTGGGAAATTTTTGAAAAGGATTAAAATCTTCACTGGATGACTAAGAGTTTTGTCTTCAACAGAACAAAAATCACACAAAAAAATTATTACACAATATTTTTTTAGAATGCATGATACTTAAATATTCTGATTAAAAATGCCTTATAATGCCATATAAAAACGATTTGTTGCATTCAATGACTTTTTTGGTTTCTGTAAATTGCAGTAAAAATGTATGTATTTTGTTCCATTATTGTTTTTTTGTTTTTTTTTTTGCTCATAAATAAATAAAACAGGACACATTTGAAGCTGCAATACACTTTCATTTTTATGCTTGAAATCCCTATTTCGTCCTTGACAGATGCAGTTAGATCAGTGGTCGAGAACCTATGCTCTTGAGCCACATGTGGCTCTCCAGCTTTCTCCTTTCAAATTTAATTTAAAGTTTAAAAAATTATAACCATCACTAGAAATCAGTTTCCTATTGAAAATTCAATAACAGTTCCCTTTTTATGGTATTTACAGCAAAAAAGAATAAGAACTTCATCTTTACAATAAAAGAACATTCGACCAATGTGTGAGTGCGAAGCTGTGGATAAACTTGAATCGCGACACCAATAAAGGGTAAGAAACTTATATTTCTATGGTAACCTCGCATGTGTAAATTCAAACAGCATTTATGAGTGGTGACGGTGCAAAGAACATTTTTTATAAATTGTCCTTTCTTCGTTTATGGACTTGCTCAAAATGCGATGCATCATATTTGTTTATTTTTGAGTTGTGCATGGACATAAATAAAGGTTTTGTTTAAACCTGTATTAAAGCTGGGATATTAATCAAAAAGTAATCAATCAAATTTTTCCAGGTCAATTTTTTCAGTCACTCTCTCTAGTTCTTGTTTGACTATTCTTTTTGATTTCAATTATTCAACATTGATGTTCGATAAAATAATTATAGATACTGAATAGTGTGTGTTTCTTTTAATTATTTTAAAATCAAGTAATGCACTCTTCATTTAAAAATCTCTGACTTGTAATATGTGAGCATATTTACTGTACAAAACCTGTCAGTTAACTATGAGGGCAAAAAGTAAAAAATAAACAATTTATTAATCGTTCAATAATAGTAATTGAGCTCAAATGTTCAATTAAGAGACATTCAGATTTTAGGCCAAATCGCCCAGCCCTAACCTGTATTATTTAGAGTAGTTATATAAATATACATATATTTGCCAAAAAAAAATCTGAAACGCCTCTTTGCTGAAAAAAGATTTCTGACCCCTAAGTTAAAATATGTACTCTCCATCATATTTTAGTAAACCTGATTAAATTGTCAGATTTGACCTCTTTTAAATACCTCAGCAAGTCACAGAACTCAACAAAGCACTCTGAAAAGATGGAGCCTCTTAAAATTACCATGAACTGAGATCTTTATTTTCTAGAGTCCACCAAAGCCGTTGTTGCTGAAGTTTGGGCAAACATGCAGAGCATTTTAGCAGCACCTCGCTCAGAATAAAAGATGCTGAACCCCTGATAAAGCCCTAATAGGTCATAAACCTTGAGACGTTCCTGTGATTTACAGCTGCTGTATTCATGGAAAGGTTGAAATGGCAGCAGTTCAAAGGCTGGTAGAGGGAATAGTGTATGGATGCAGTCAGCCAGCCATTACAGAGACGTTTCAATGCCCTGAGAAACACTCCACTGCTGGAACAGGTTCAAGGATTCAGCTGCATTGCTGAGAGCCAATAAGTCTATGCGAAAAATATGCATAATCAAACTGAAAAGGCAACTGTTACTTATTTGGATATCATTGCTTGTCTTGATTTGAATATGTTGAAGTAGGTCGACTACACTGCAAAAATTCTGTTATTTTATGTGTTCACTTACAGCAGGGAAAATAATGTCACCATTTTTCTCAGAAAACATATTTCTAAAGGTGACGTTGACTTGAAATTTTCACCAGATGTTGGTAACAACCAAAACAAAATATGCAAAGAAAACAAATCTAATTAGTTTACGAATTAAGTTATGCTTAATAAAATGAAAAGATGCAGGGAAAACATATTGAACATAAAGAAAAGGCAGTGAAAGACCAGACAGCAGCTGAAATCTTTTAATTTTAGAAGTAATTCAGCAACCCTCTGCCCTTCCTTATTATAAATTACTATTAGCTGCTTCAGTCCAACATCTACATTGTCAGGATGATAAAGATGAAACTAGAGTGGACGTTTCAGCAAGACAATGATGCAAAATACAGCCAAGGAAACTCTCAAATGACTTTATTCTTTACATGAGAGGCGTCTTTAAGTTGTCATCGCCAAAAAGCCTTTTATATAAAGTATTAAATACATATCAGTAGTTCTGTACTTTCTCCTTGTGTCATTTCATTGTTATTACATCTACTGTAACAATTTATTTTAGTTTTGTTTGTTTTTATGTTTGTATTGTTTAGGTTTTTGCCAAAAATCGGATTTAATTCAAAGTCAACAGCTTCTTTAGAAATTTTATTCCCAGGAAAAAACATGACGTGTTCAATACTTGTCATCCCCACTGTATGCACTGTAAAAAATGCTGGGTCCCAACACAAATCATATAATAAATAAAATTAATCGCTTTTACAAATTTAAGTGGATTGAATAAAAACAATTAAGTTGTCAAAAAAAAAAACACAAAAATTGTGTTGCTTCAACTCATATTACATAAGCAGTTTGAACAAGCAGCACAAGTCATTTTATTGAGTCTGTTTGCATAATGTCAGCTTTGATTTCTGGTCTGACTAAAATTGATAAAAGTTTTTACAAAATGACTTTTATTGGACACTTTAAAAAGCTTATAATAATATATATTGTAGGGTTGTCGTGTAAATTACAAATTACAATACATTACAGTTTGTATTACAACACTCAAAAAATAACTTTTTCTGCTTGTTCAAACTAGTTATTTAAAAGGAGTTGAAACAACACAGTTCTTAATAAGTTTTTTAGGACAACTTATGTTTTAAGTTCAGTCCATTTAAAATTGTAAAATGATTATTTTAACTTAATCGATTTATGTTGGGACAACATGAAGGAATTGTGTGGACCCCGCATTTTTTACAGTGAAGTACAAACTGCACTGTAAAAAGTGATTATTAATTTACTTAAAAAAGGTAAATATTGTAACATGGAACTGTTAAGTTGACCTAACTTGAATATTTATACACAGTTCTAAGTACTATACATAATTTTAAGACAATGAGTTTAACTAATCACTTTAGGTTTACTCTCTTTTTTAACAACTCTCAATGTCTTGTTGTTGTTTTTTTATAGATAAAATGAGCAACAGTTATTAATCAATTGTGGTAAGCATTACTGTGCTACAGCAATTCACATGCAAAAAAATTGTTTTTAGCATTAAACAGAAGCTAGATTGAAATTGAATACCACCAAACTGCTCATACTGCTTTAAAATGTGATGCCTACTTCACAAATTTTGTCAAAAGTATGAAAAGATATTTCATATTTCTCAAAACATAAACAGAAATATAGGGGTGTAAGGTCTGCATTTTTTCTTATCTTACTAAATTTATTATACAATGTTCTACTTCTATTAGTTTCATAGAATGTGTTTCTTTAAACTACAAAAAAGTGTCCACAAAAGTGATTTTTTTTGTTACATTTTTAACATCAAAAGTTGTCAGATCACAGCAATTTATATGTAAATAAATAGAATGTTTAAATAAACAGCCCATAGAAGTTACAAGTTAGGAGCAACTGTTAATTAACCAATATATATATATTAAAGTGTATGATTTAACAAATAGCTTAGTACATTACATTTATATTCACCCCTTTTGGTTCTTAAAGGGATAGTTCACCCAAAAATGAAAAGAAAAATGCCATTGTTTACTCATCTTCCATAGGTTCTAAACCTGTTTGAGTTTCTTTCTTCTGTTGAACACAAGAGAGGATATACTGAAAAAAATGGTGGGGAAAAAACAGCCACTGCTTTCCATAGAAACTGTTTTTCCAACAGATGTCAGTTACTGCTTTTTTAGACATTATTCAGAATATTGTCTTTTGTATTCAACAAAAGAAAGAAGTTCATAGAAGTTCAGAACCATTCTAGTGAGATTAAATGAGAAAGGACATATTCATTTTGAGGGTGACTTTCCCTTTAAGATATAATCATTACTTTTTTTATTTACTCAGTGTGATGATGATGATGATGATGATGATGATGATGATGATGATGATGATATCATAGCTTTCAACTGCCTAATATCATGATAGTGGTATAAAATTAAAAGCAGGAGTGCTGGAGAGTTAAATACCGATGAGCTTAACAGACCCCCTTGGTTTGAGCAGGTGGAGTGTCTGACTTCATGCAAAGACATTGAGGGAATCTACTGTGAGGCACGACTTCACAATCATTTGCTTGCATTTGCTGGATATTTTTACAAAAGAGGCATAGCAGTACTCTGGGATGCTTCTTCTCTGAAATAAGGGGTTTTCTTCAAAAATAAAAGTTATGTTTTTTGATGAAAAACTTTTTGAGAAAATCTATGTTTAGATTATAATAAGATATATAATATAATAAGAGGGGTCCCTAAAACAATGTGTGGGGCTTCTCATGGGCAATACAGACTGATACTCATGTCTTATAATTATACTCTAGTTTTTTTATGAACACATATTATTTGAAAGGTAAACATTTCTACTTCTAAATAAAGTCCTTTAATTCAATGTGAATAAAACATTCTGGAATCAAGAAATCTTTATTTGAGAAGCACAATGGCTGAAGTAATTTTATATGTTTAGATTTATATTTGGAGGGGGGGTAGTAGTTAATACTATAATTAAGTGCTAGTCTTTAAATTTGTAAATTCATTTAATAGTTTATCTTAAACATAATTAAAATAATTCTACTTTTTACCCATTATTGTTATCATTATTATTTGGTTACAAACATAACTTTATAAATGTTGAGGCAATGTAGCTATTGTTCACATCTTCAGAGTGTGTTTTTAAACACAATGAGCCTTACCTGACACAACTTCACAACTGTCCAGCAAAATATGTACGCGGAGAGGGAAAACTTCGCCCTCATGTATCGCTCCGGTAAGCAGGCGAGATGCATCTGCACCTCATCCAGCGCTCCGTCAGCGGGACGCTCGAGTTCACCGCCCCGCGCTCCGCTCCCGTCTGCAGCCTCCGCCTCGTCCATGTTTAGTGATTTCAGCAAGTTTAAAAAGTCTTAAATCCTTCTGACTCTACCTGCCCGCTTCATGCTGGCTGTTATTAATTCCTCACAGTCCACAGAGACTGTCATGACATTAGTGAGTCCTCCAGCGCGAGTGCTAGTGCAGTGTTTATTTGACCGCTGTCAGTAGTTTACACATATTTCCAGCTCCGCGGAGCGCGAGATTCACTCGGTGTATAAAGAGCAGAGCTAAAGTGTCTGTGGCGTGGTTTAACGAATTCCAGCGTCCCACGTTGTTTGTCGGTGACAGTCAGTCGGAGTGAGCGGAGGGAGTGGCCTGCGCCTCCTTCGTGTACAGTGTGCGGTAAACGAGCGACGCGATGCGAATAACCTGCACGCGCACATTACGGTAATATATTTCAGGAGCGCTCGCAGTGTTGTGTGGATGGAATCCTAACGTCATCGACTGAAGGACCAATCAAATGCTTTGTTTATAAGATCAACGCGACTCGACAAACTTAGTAAAATTAATTAAAGTCGGTATACCCACGCACTGCACACCATCTATACAAGTTACAACTATTACTTAAAAGCCAGGGGTGCCTAAACTTTTTCGAGTCAGAAACTAATAGCTTGAGCCGTGGACCGAAGTTAAATAAACCAAACTATATTGCATTAAAGTTCCCATAGGTAATTTATTTAATAATATTTAAAAATAAACAAAAATATAACTTTAAATCATAATAACTAATGCAGTATAACCTTTAAAATGATAACTTCTTGCTATAAAACGTGGTGGAGTTCAATGCTGAATACACTGGTCAAGCAGAATCTGCCTTTGTCATGATTTTGCATAATTTCCATCAGATGACAGTATGTACATTTAAAGTTTATATTTAATAATAAAACAAACAAAAGTTAATACATTATATTTGAAATGACAATCTCTTAAACCATTCCCATTATTCTCCCTCTCTTCTCAGATTGGAGGGCGGCCCAAATCAAAGTTTACCATGAGCCAGCTGGTCCTAGTTTGGGTATCTCTGCTCTAGCTATCCTTTGGAATAAGTAATTTGTCGATTCTTTAGTCTCCAACTTTTTTTCTCATCCAATTGGGCCACAGTAAATATAAAATGATAAAGTGTTAGCTTAAGCTTTTGATTATATTACATATTGCACCACATTGCGTTTTATTGACATTAGTGTAAATCAATGGCTCTGACAAAAGGGGAAACAGCAATTTTAAAACTTACATTCAGTCAGACTTGCTGAGATGATCTATCCTTATGATTACCCAGAAAATTACATTTGCTGTTAATTTTCTTGACCTTATGACCAGGATGTAGGCTCCTGGCAATAAATGAAGTGAAAAATTTAGTCTGTATACATGAAGTTGAATATTAATTATCCTAAAAGCTCAGGGCTGTCTGTGGGGATGGGATTTAAAGCCTAAAATGAATAATATTCATTTTACTAAACCAGGGATTCCCAAACTTTTCAACACGAGACCCTCAAAATAACAATGCCAGTGATTTGTGACCCCCACATTTTTTTGGAGATGGATATAAATATACAAACATTGCGCACACAACAATAGGCCTATAACACAAGCATACTGACGATACAAAAAAGTGCAACAGTCTTACAACTATATCATTTTTATAGTCATTTATTAATTTAATATTAACCTCACCTAATGAGACTGGTGGGTACAATGTTGGGCACATGACTATTCTTGGTTTAATTTTGGAGACTGCCACTCAGAGATCATCCTCATTGTATAATTGTGGCCTGTAATTATTTTTAGTGTACTTGATTGCCATAAAGGTGTCAGAAAATTTTATCTGATGCTATAAAATCAATCTGCTGCAGCTATTGCAGTGTTGTTAATCAAACATAAACACACCAATACTATGAAAAAAAATTATTGAAA
This sequence comes from Danio rerio, assembly GCF_052040795.2. NCBI lineage: Eukaryota > Metazoa > Chordata > Actinopteri > Cypriniformes > Danionidae > Danio > Danio rerio. The sequence goes on from NC_141022.1 coordinate 19,037,271, forward strand.
GGCTGTTGGCTTTTCATTTGCATGATGTTGCTTTTTTATGTAACTATCATCTACTATTTTTTATCTTCTGTGGGTTATGAATAAAATATGGCAATTTTAATAGTTTAATAACATTTAGTTGACTTTTGGAAATCACCAAGATGATTCACCCCTTGTCACTGTCATGTGACCCCCTAGAGCAGGGGTGTCTAAACTCAGTACTAGAGGGCTGGTGTCCTGGAGAGTTTAGCTCCATCCCTAATCAAACACACCTGAACCAGCTAATCAAGCTTTTGCTAGATATACATTACTAAAAACTTTCTGGCAGGTGTGTTGAAGCAAGTTGGAGCTAAACTCTCCAGGACACTGGCCCTCCAGGACCGAGTTTGAACACCTCTACCCTAGAGGATCCCGACCCCCACTTTGGAAACCACTGTGCAAAACAGACTGATCATATTGTTTTATAAGACCTCAATGTATTGCCAAGAGCCATGGATCATAGTTTTTACAATGCTTATTATTTATTAGAAAAAAAGACCTCTCAAAGTTTCGATATCCACTGCTGTGCATCTTATGAATCACATAGCAGCATGATTTCAGTTATAATATTTCTGTAATATATGAACTGAAGTAAAAGTCACCCATATCTTGGCCCGAAGGTGAGGAAATTAAGGGTTAGTCTTCAAAACTGAGAATTCTGTTATTAATTATACTCACCCTCATGTAGTTAAAATTCTTTTTTCAAATTCTTAACGCAAAATATGTTTTTTTAGATAAAATTTTATAGAGAGCTCTCTCATTCTCCATGAAGCAATGGTCCAGAGGCATTCAAACTAAAAAAGAGGACCAAAAAACCCATCCTTGTGACTTCAGTGGCTCAACTATAACTATATGAAGCTCCAAGAACACATTTGTGGGCAAAAAAAAACTGCAAACAATTTAATTTGTGTTCTGATCATGATCAAATGTTTGAGGAGATTGCATTGACACGTGGGTGAGTGATTAATAACAAAATTTTCATTTTTGGGTGAACTAACCATTTAACAGCCAATTTTCATTTTGAGTGAACTGTGCCTTTAAATCACGGCCGGCGCCAGGCCTGATACAGGAATCTGTTCGGTCACTCTGCTGTTTGCTTTGCTATTGTTCTGTCTATTAGGCAATGTCTGAGCCACATACAGTGCTGACACCTCAGCTCATCTGCTTGATTCTGAAACAGCCCACAGTTTAGTGCAGGTGAAATGATCCAATATATACACAATACAAAACACAAATACAAAAAGATAGGATTCATAAATAGGTCTTTTATAATACTCATTTATTAATACTCACTGATTTGTATTAAAACTAATAGAAAGGCAAGCACATCAATGTAAATATTGCACAGAACCATAATATCGTCAGCTGCCCTGTCATGAAAATAATATAATGGCACTAGGAGGTGAGAAAATAATTGTATCGTATCAATATAACATTCCAACACTTTACATAATCGTATATAGCTAAAGATTCATGCAACACATTCATTTAGGAATATTGAGAGTGTTTGAAGTTTTACATGCTATTATCTGCCATCTCATTTTTGCACTCTAAAAAATGCTAGCTTGTTTTAACCCAAATTTGGCTCAGACATGAACAAACCCAACCAAAATTTAATCTAGTTGGATTTGTCCGTGTTTGAGTTGAATTTGGGTTAAAACAACAAAGCATTTTTATTGTATTTTGACACAGCTTATCCTGAGATGCAATACAGTATGTTCAAATTTGTACAACAAATACTTAAACAGCAACACTTACATTTCAAGGTCAAATATTTCCCAATTTGAAGTAAATCAAGTAATAAGCTATCTGAAAAGCTTCCATTCATTTTTGATTGCCAATTTACAGTGCATTTATTGAGGATTATCACTGCCTTCATTACTGACACCAGCCCTGTACCAGATGTTGATGCAGATTCTAATGGAAAACAGGCCGAGGCCCTGAAATATAATACTTTGCTAATAGCTGCTAAGGATTTAGCAGGGTTTCTTTGAAATGACCCTTTGGCTTACTTTTCTTTAGAGCAAGGACAACATGTGCATGTAGTTCACCTTTGAATGTACCACTTCTTTGGTTTCCAATTTCCTTTTAAAATCTATACATTAAATTTTGGTTTACAGCACTGTAAATTAAAGTGTCCCCTTAATTTAGTTTTGTCAGTTAGTTTAGTTACTTCTCAGCTAGATTCATATTATTTATTTGACTATTTATTACCTAAACTGCTCCCTTTCACGAGTCTGCTCTGACTGGTCAGCTGATTGCTGGTCAACTGATTTCTATGCTAAGCAAATGTGGAAAGTAACAATGGTCTCAATTCAAACACGAGTCATTAGAATCATTAGCAAGGTTTCTATTCTAACATGATTTAAATCTTTTCAAAGTTTGTAAAAAAACAAACAAAATTTAGGTGAATTTCCATCAAGTTGTTAGAGCGATTGGCTGTAGTATTGGTTACCTAATAAACAACAGAAAACAAGACAAGCATAATGGAGAAAGCTCACTGATTACATGGGTTTAATGTCCGCTATGTCAGTTTATTTGGCAAAATGCATTTCCATGCCTCATAATTTGCATTAAAATGTTTTTATTTGAGTCAAAGTTTACATTAAGTGTGTAAACGTTTTTAACTAATTAATGCAATGTAATGTAATGTGTGTATTTTATATAGTGCCTTTATCGTGTATGCTCATACACCCAAAGCTTTTTATAATCATTTGAGGCTGTCTCTCACCAGCTTTAGGGGAAGTCAAGACAGTGATGGAGATGATTGGAAGGCCATGATAGGTAAGAGTTGATGGAGAGAATTTGGCCAGGGGTTAGACCCCTACACTTTACGAAAAGTGCCATGGGATTTTGAATGAGCACATAGAGTCAGGACTTCAGTTTAACATCTCATCCAAAAGATGGGATTAATTAAGAGATTTTTGTTCAGATTTTGACATTTTAATCATTCGTTTCTCAACTCATACTTCAAAATGAGCATTAACACAGGACGATGGAAACCCATCTATTGTAGGACAGTGACAATAGCCTTGCATTAAGGATCCGTTTAATTAAGTTTAAATTTTCATTCATTTAATTTATTTTGGCTTAGTCCCTGTATTAATCTGGGGTCGCCACAGTGGAATGAATCGCCAACTTATCCAGCATATGTTCTACGCAGCGGATGCCCTTCCAGCTGCAATCCATCACTGGGAAACATCCATTCACTCTCATTCACACACATACACTTATTCAATTCACCAGTGCCACATGTCTTTGGATTTGTGGGGGAAACTGGAGCACCCAGAGGAAACCCATGCGAATACAGGGAGAACATGCAAACTCCACACAGAAATGTCAACTGACCCAGCCTAGGCTCAAACCAGCGACTTTCTTGCTGTGAGGTGACAGCACTACCTACTGTGGCACCACATCCCCTAATTAAAAATAATTTATCAAATATTTCTTACAATTAGAAGTATTGTAAGAACTGCGTTAATTGCCTTGTTTACTCTGCCGGCAGCTAGCTCTCACATGGTCGCCTACTGAAGCCAAGCAGGGCTTCATCACTCTGTCTCCTCTCCACCAATCAGCTGGTGTGTGGTGTGAAGTCTGGGCAATATGGCTGCAGTCTTGTCATCCAGGTGGATGCTGTACACTGGTGGTGGATGAGGAAATTCCCCCCATAATAATAATAAGTTTTTGTGATCTTTTTATAACACCAGCACTGATACCTATGCCTCGTGTCGACCTAGCATCTGTTTAATTAGTGTTAGAGCAAAACTCAACAGGAGACTAGATCTCACTGACCACATTTCAGGACTCCAGATATAAATACTAGCATCTGACTGAGCACCTTAACAGTCTTGTCCCAGGTTACACACACAGATGTCCAATGCGAAATTATTTTTATCAAAAAGTTTAATCACTAACAAACTAAGGAGATATTATATATATATATTATGAGGGAGGGATTTTTCAAAGATTTATTTTAGCCTTTTGTTAAGTAAATAGGACAGTATTATAGACAGGAAGTGAAATGGGAGAGAGGTCAGGGAGTAGGGAGAGTAGGGACAGGAAATGTCCTCAAGCTGGGATTCAAACTCAGAACGCCCTGAAGTGCTACGAAACTATATGTCAGCGTGCTAACCACTAGGCTATTGCAGTGGCATAATTGTGAAACACCAGCTCGTTCAAACTACTTATACTTTCAATATTATCATAGTTGCTTCAGTGACTACGATAACAGAAGTTTTGGTAAAAGTCCATAATTTATTAATCTAATGGCTTAATTTGCAGATTATAATGTTTTTTTTTTTTTTGGAGCCCATAACTTTATAATTTGGTGCACTTTGATCTTTAAAACTTTATCAGTGTTCATTACACACTCCATAGAAATTCAGTAATGATTAATGGGGCACCATAATAGCATAAATACATTTTAAATAAACAGTTCAATTTAATTTGAACAAATATAACCATAACATAGATGTGTAGACGTCTATATTCAAGTAGATCACTGTCTGCTTAAAGCTAGATACATACTGTATATATAGTTTTATAGTCACACACACCACAGCGGCAGTGTTCATGGGAATTCTGTTCAAGAACAACCTCAGCAGCCGAGGTGAAGTATTTACCACGTGAGAAAGGGGCAGAACTGGCAGAATTGCATTCCAAAATGGACAAAGACGAGTAAAAGTGCCACCTGCCTGCTTTGTGAAGAGGCCTACTATATGTATGAATGGCCTCTTTTCTTGGTTGCACTCATCAATTCTGGTCACATCAGCCAGATCAGAGGCGTTCTTTCAAAAGGCTACTTTACCTCATTTATTCACTGATACACAATTATCTGTCTCTGTTTTGAACTCTAATTGGACAAATGGAAATGCAAAGTTGATTCCATTGCTGTGTCTCCAGCTGTCTTGATCCTTTAAAGAAATTGCCTGTTTCGCTTCCAAACTCCAGAATAGTGCTTTTCAAATAGCTTGTCAGACTGTTTTGATATGTAAAATCAGCCTAAAGAATTAATTCCCACAATGTAAGTCAAATTCCAGGTTTCTGTAATAAGACAGCAGCTTTAAATGTGTCCCTCCAATCTCACAGCAATTCCTAACTTTTCTGATAAAGTGGCTGAATAATAACTTGTATAATCTCATTTGTACATTTTAGCATGATTTGCTCATTCCCCAATGAGAAATAGGGCTTTAGTAGCACACCTTATTTGAAAAATCATATACGTTTACATATGAATTAGACACTTTTCTAACAATACCTAAAATAGTTATGTTTTCTTGCTAGTCTCTATGACAGTAATAAAGTGATACTGTAGTTATTGCACCAGTATGTACAGTCATTGATCCTTGGTTTAAAAAAAAAAAAAACAGCAGTGACTGCAGAAACACTTCTGGAGAGTGAAAAACACTGATACGACAGTTTAAGACAAATGTCACTTTTCAGATCAACAGACCTGTTGTTGTTCCCAGGCTGACAGTGTCGCTGAGTTGACTGTAAAAAGAGCAAACATGTCAGATTTCTTGAGGATGAACGATAAAGAGTTTGACAGCTGGTAGAGAGGTCAGCTGCCCGGAGGACTGAGGTACTGGACTGAAGAAACCACTTTAAGACAGTCGGGATGCAGAAAGAAAAGAAATCTGTACAGGAGAAATAAAAAAAAAAACTTATCAGCATTTTATGGAGTAAAAAACTGTAAGGTTGAATCACACTAAGAAATATACAGTAGCATTTCCCAATGCCCCAAAAAGAAAATATACAGTTTAAGTCAGAATTATTAGCCCCCCTTTGAATTATTTTTCTTTTTTAATAAGATATATTTCCCAAATGATGTTTAACAGAGCAAGGAAATTTTCATGATTACGATTAGAAATGTGTTGAAAAAAATATATTCTCTGTTAAACAGAAATAATTAACAGGGGGGCTAATAATTCTGACTTCAACTGTGTGTGTGTGTGTGTGTGTGTGTGTGTGTGTGTGTGTGTGTGTGTGTGTGTGTGTATATATATATATATATATATATATATATATATATATATATATATATATATATATATACTGTATATACATACATACATGCATGCATGCATGCATACATACACACACACACATACATACATACATACATACATACATACATACATTAAGATTAGGGCTGCACATTATATCGTTTCAGCATTGTGGTATCACAATGTGATCATTCACAATAGCACATCGCGAGCATACACTATGTTGAGTTTGGATTATAATTTATCATTTTTGCAGACAAAAAAAGAGTTTTTGTTCGAAGCCTGTGACAGTATGAAGGTTTTAAAAACATTCAGGCCTATAAGAAACTGCACCGTTTGTAACGTTTACATTTGATTATTCATTTGCTATACACCTGAATGTTGTTTGACTCATTGTAAAACAACACTGTTTATTTTATTGGTATCATTTTCGTTATTCAATTCATCTATGCTTGTAGATTGTCTCTTATATTTTATGCATGTGAACTCTTCTATAATCATACCAATCAGTCTAAAATGATAAAGTCTTTCCAAATAGTTATTTAACTCATCTAGTGAAATTGTATTCATATCGCAACATTTATCGCAGAATTAAAAAATATCCCAATGTTAGATTTCTTAGGGCATCTGCTACGTAAAACATGTGCTGGATAAGTTGGCGGTTCATTCCGCTGTGGCGACCCTGGATTAATAAATGGACTAAGCTGAAAAGGTAATGAACGAATTGTGAGCTAAACTAACGTGTTACCAGAACTATTTATATCCTACTATCAATAAAATTTATAAAAGAACATACATAAATTATTCTTTACGTTTTTATCCTGTTTATGTCAAAAATCATTTTTATTCAATGTATAGATGTAAATAAGTTAAGCGTGAGACTGAGAAGCAATCGTAGTAAGATTATGTCAGCAATTTGAGGTAAAATTTTACCTGTGATTTAGGCTAACTGATTTAGATTACCGACCTGAAACTGTGAATATGAGTACAGAATAACTCTGTGTACAATATCCCTCAGTAAGTTAAACAGTCATTTGTGTAAAGCTATCGCCTCTGCCGACTAACACCCTCCCCAAGGTCCTGATATGCCCATTCAGCAAAATGATTCATTCACATTAGATTAAAGGAATTTTAAGTAAAATACATTAATAACATGATGTTGTCATAAAATCATTAGTCTTGTTGGATATACTGGTCAGAATATCAGAAAAAAGTACTTTTTGACTAAATTCAATATCTGCTCTTTTATTTATTTTTTTAAACAATAATGCTCTCAAGCAGCCTCCTGATGGGGCCTAGGGCCCGCCCCATGAAAAATTTATTTACAGACTGCTGTATTTTAAAGTTACAGGGGACAAATGATAGTGGCGTCTTTGAGCAAATCATCAAAGGTCATAAAATCACAAATCTGTTTTTAATTTATTGTAAGAAGCCAACTCTGATGAGGAATAAGTGTCTCAAACATGACTGTAAATTAACCCGTAAATAAACACTTCGCAGAAACTGATGACTAGAAAATATATTGGCATCAGCTCAGACATAATGAGTTTGATCTTATATTGTGCATTGTGAAGTGTTTAAGTTCATTTATTATAACCTTGGGCGTCACGATAGCACAGTGGGTAGCACAATCACCTCACAGCAAGAAGGTTGCTGGTTCGAGCCTCTGCTGGGTCAGTTGGCATTTCTGTGTGGAGTTTGCATGTTTCCACCGTTTCGTGTGGGTTTCCTCTGAGTGCTCTGGTTTCCCCCACAAGTCCAAAGACATGCGATATAGGTGAATTTGGGTAAGCTAAACTGTCCGTAGATTATGTGTGTGAATGAAAGTGTGTGGGTGTTTGCCAGTGATGGGTTGCAGATGGAAGGCCATCCGCTGCATAAAGATTATGCTGGATAAGTTGGCAATTCATTCCGCTGTGGCGACCCCTAAAGAGTAAGGGGAGTAAGCTGAAAAGAAAATGATTATTATAACCTCTTTTGATGATTTCATTTTTCATTTTGTTGATCTAACAATAACTATATCATTACTAAGAAATAAAATGAATCATACCATAAATGTTGGTCATACCACCCACCCCAAGATGTTATGTATTGTGACATTTGTTCTCAAAAGAGATTGCATTTAAATAAAGTGACACAACTGACCACATAGGTCATGTGACAAAGACAACATGGCAGATGTACAGGTAACCCATCCAAACTTCATTCATAGTACACATATTCATTCAACAGAGAGCATACATTTTAGTAAGTTTAAACATAATTATTAACCTAATAGAAATCAATTTAAATAATACATTATAAGTTTTAAAAATATTGCAATAAAGATGACTTTTGATGTCTTATTTAGTTCAAAAGAAGAACCACATTTCGAACCACCTGAGTGTGAGTAAATAATGAAGAAATGTGAATCTCTTTTAGCACAAGAATTAGTACTCCTAAAATGAAAATTATGTTGTTATTATTATGTTATTAATATTAATAAACAAACCCCTTAAATATATCTCTGAGAAGGTATTACCCTATTCAGTGCATTAAAATAATAGACAGCGACACGTTCAATAATAATTATTTTTGGATATAATTAGGTTTAACAAGAAAATAATGATACATATGATTATTTTCCCTTTTGATATTGGGCTGAAATATAATGTTATGCCAGTTTCCGAGAAGTTCACCGATGCATATACTGTGATTTGATATTTATTCACAAACTCTCTGGCACCCTAGTTAACTTTGACCATCTGAACTGACTCTGTTTCATTCATATTAGTGTCAATGCCAATTATCTGAAGCAGCTGCATCAGACAAATAGCTGTTTGTTTTCTGCAAGCATCGAGCGACTCAACAAGAGTTTAAAGCCCCAGCAGTGCAGTCTAATCCCTTGCCATCTCAGTGTCCAGCACAGAAAAAAAGCTGATTTCCATCCTTCAATATTGGCACAGTCCTCCATTGTGTCACATGTCACTGTTCTAAATCGTCCATAGACTCATGCGACCAATCTAACAGCATGAGGCTTCTTCCCCAAGCCAGAAACCAGAACAGAGTCCTGTTCAGCATCACCTCTGTCAATGGGCAGCAGTCAGCCAGCTCTATACATCTGCTCTGTAGTGGCTCTCAGGAGCACACTGACGGATTATAGAGCGGTCAAAGCCAACACGAACCCCTTCCCCTCTGGACGCAAGCCTAGTTGCATCAGATGAGACAAGCATGCGTAGAAAATGTCCTGCTCTGATGAGTTATAATGCATTAGGACATGCAGACAAGCATAGTTTGTATATGCTGAAGAAATGCAGGTGGTTCGACATGCTGCTCAAGCTCCCAGTGGGTTTCCAGTACTCTAGCGCAGCTTGTGAAAATGTCTATACTGCCACACAGTGGTCAAAGGGACTAATAATAACAGTGTTTTGTCTGTAAACCTCTTGTTCTGATCAAGATTAGTTAAAAACAAACACGTGGACCTCTGTCACTATGTAATAAAACATGTTTGGCTGAACTGTGCCCCCCACCGTGATGCAAGTCACTGGCGGCTTAGGCTGAATGCAAGCTTTCATATTTTCCAGATGTTCATGCAAACAGATGTCTGCTGTGTGAAGATCCACTGAGAGCTGTGCAGGAAATACTGTAAAAGCTTGTCAATAGACCATTCACTGATCTTGTCGAACCCCATGATCATGGTAAAGCTATCCAAAACAAGCAAAGTGATATACCTCAGGCCACATTCAAATGCATTTCCTGCTAAAGAAACACAAGCGTTAGATTGTTTGTTTTACTGTAGAGCTTCACAGTCTCTTAATGTTGTCCTGGTTCTTGTCTGCATTTCTTGTTCTGTATTTGTATTCTAAAGCAGCTCTGTCAGGAACAGAAGGTGGAGGTGGAGGAAAATCCACTTTAAACTGATTGGAGTGAAACTCAGCACGAGTTTGAGTTAAGCAAAGCAAAGAAACTATTGACATATAATCTAGTCAAATATTATTCACACAAAAAAGGAATATTTTTATTCTATACAAGGAAATTGCTGTTACTGGGGTGGTACCTTTTCAAAAATGACATCTGTTTACCTTGTTTACCCTCTTAAGGCTACATATTAGTACCTAAACTCTATATTAGCACTTCATCTGTACATTTTTTTTTTGCCTTTTAACGTAGTACAGCACCAGTGATGACTTAACATCAAATTTAAACAGACATATAGTTTAATTTATGTATGTTATTTTGTATCGTTTAATGACAGTATAATATACACAGTTTTGGTAACACTTTAGTTCAGCTCACATATCATGCTATTAACTACTGACTTAATACCAGCCATTTTTAATATATTAACTGTTTATTAGTAGTTAATTAGCATGATCTTATTCTACATCCCGTATCCTACCCAAAACCAAAACTCAACTTTTAACTTACTAACTATTAATAAACAGGTAATTAGTAGGTTGTTAAGCTAGTAGAGTTAGTTAATGGTTTGGTAATACTATGAATTGTGACTTTAAATAAAGTTTACAGCAGTTCCTACAGTATCCTACTAGTGTTTTGAAATTGGATATAGGATGTTTGAAATGGAAATAGATTTGAATATAGAGTTTTAAAATTGCATATAGTTTAAAACGAAATGTGGAATTTGTAGTCTTGAAATTCAAGCTGTTCAAAATTATATATATATATCTCAATTATGTTAAATACATTTCACTTAATTAATAAATATTGTTAGCATACAGTTAAAGTCATAAATATTAGCCACCCTTTTAATTTTTTTCTCTTTTTTAAAAATTTCCCAAATTTTAACAGAGCAAGGAAATTTTTACAATATGTCTGATAATATTGTTTTCTTCTCGAGAAAGTCTTTTTTGTTTTATTTTGGCCAGAATAAAAACAGTTTTTAATTGCCCTAACCTGCCTAGTTAACCTAATTAACCTAGTAAAGCCTTTAAATGTCATTTTAAGCTGTATAGAAGTGTCTTGGAAAAAATCAAGTCAAATATTACTTACTGTCATCATGGCAAAGTTAAAATAAATCAGTTATTAGAAATAAGTTATTAAAACTATTATGTTTAGAAATGTGTTGAAAAATCGTCTCTCCGTTAAAGAAAAATTAGGGAAAAAATAAAAAGGGGGGCTAATAATTCTGACTTCAATTGTACATGTAGCACAACTGTGACCGAGTTCAAGTCCAGAGTCCAGACCCAATCCAACCCCCTCTCTCGCTCTCTAAAACTTCAGTTCCTGTTAATATATACTGCCCAATCATAATAACTGGTAAAAATGTTAACTATCAATGTATTAAATCTGACTCAAAAAAGAGCTTTGTCATAACTGCAGTACAAACATGTAACAATCCCCACCAAATGCTTAGAATAACATATTTTTTCACCCTCCAGTTCAAATTATGTCAACAGGGTCACAGCCTTTAAATAGTTCATTAGCTATTATCCTCTTTCAGTTCCACTTCTTTTGTCTTAAATTATTAAATGTGGTATAAGTATATATATATAAAAGCAAAATAAAACCCTTCAGTACATTAAACCCTAAACCAGAGCCAGCCTTATGACTTCACCGTCATTTCACTCTCATGCTGGTGCACGGCCAAAATACTGAGAGCTTTCCCATCAAAGTGCTGTTGCCATGGTTACAAGATAACAGCTCCAATATATAACAAGACACCGATATGTAGGGAGGATATCTGACCTTGAAGCTCTGTCAAAAGCAACTCTGCTACCCTCAGTGCTCATTAATTTACAAACACTCGCCTAGAGAACTATAAATCTGAAGGCGCTATATGTATGACCTATACAGAGAGAAAAGTCTAAGGCACGTTTTCACATCTCTTTATCAGTGAATATCAGTACATTGTGTATCTATTTTTGGGTAAACGGTTTGCATAAGAGTGCTAATAATAGAGCAGACAACTAAAACCTGCAGTTACACTGAAGTGCTAATTACATATTCAGTCCATCAATGCTCAATGACGCACACACCAAAACAACCCATAGAAGAGAGTCTTTGAGCACCTCTGCTGACCCAGCTAAAGCAGTACAATTCAAAGAAGCCTTGAAATGCACAACACTTTCCCTGACACAAGCACAAAAACTGCGACCACTGGCTCCCTTATGATGTAATTAAGCGAAGAGGTTTTAAAGGTCTTGAGCTGCAATAATGTGCTGTAGTGAGTGGCTGTGCAAATAAACCTGAATAAACTACAACGGCCGTTTCATAGAGCATGAACAAGTGGGATATATTGGGTATTTTATGCATATAAAAAGCGTACGTGGTACAGCATAACAATTGGTTCACCTCTTTCTATAGTTTGTAAGTGAACTTAAGGAGAAAATGCTTGCTGAGAGGAGTATACCTGCGAGGCATTTGAGAATTTGACAGCCGGATGAAGGACAAAGTGACATGTTTTCTCTGAGGCCTCATTAGCAAAGGTGCTTCTCTAAAATCCCCCCAGTCATTAATAATGACATTTCTCCTGACTCTGCTTTTCTTGCAATAATATTACAATCAATTGACAAGGTAACATGTAAGCAGTGTTGAGTGGAATTAGTTATAAAGTGACTAGTTACTTCAAATAAATTACTTTTTTACAAAAAAGTAAAGGGACTACTTTTCATTCATTTATTTTCCTTCAGCTTTGTCCCTTATATATCAGAGGACGCCACAGTGGAATTGAACCCCCAACCATTCCAACATATGTTATACACAGCAATGCCCTTCCAGCTGAAACCCAGTAGTGGGAAAGGGACTAATTTTCAGGTAATTTTATAGTTGCATATAATTAGGGATGGGTATCGTTAAGGTTTCAACAGTATTACTACTTTTATCAATACCACTTATCGGTTTTAAATGTTCTCTTATCGGTACTTTTTGTAGTTATAAAATGTAACGTTTTAATGAAATATATATACATATATATATATACATATATATATATATATATATATATATATATATATATATATATATATATATATATATATATATATATATATATATCTTTTTTTTTATTATTATCATTATAGTTTTTTTTGTCCTGTAAAAGAATGTGCAATGGTTTGAAAGAAAATGACTCAGTTTTTAACCATTCTTCTAGAGTGAAATCAACAATTTTTTTTGTCACATTTGGTTTATTGAGCTCTCTGCAGTTGAACATACCCTTTTTGAGTTGCAAAATGCAGTTAAATGAGATAATGTTTATGATATTTCATTAACACATTCACATAAATTAGTTAACAGTGTTTGGGGAATTAACTGTTTTTAAATGTGCTTTGTAGCATCTTGCAATGTAAAATATAAGCTGTTTTTTATCATTTATTAATAAGTATAGTTTATTATTATGCCATTAGGCTTTATTCGTAAATGCAGTAATCTAAAAGCAATTTTAATGTTTAAGATTTATTTAGGCTACTGCAGAAAAAAATGCTGTTTCCATTGTAACCGAACATGTATGTTTATTTAACTACTAATATTAAACTAATTTAGGTGATTGACTGCTGGCAAAACTGTGGATGATGTAACGTTACTGTTAGAAGCTACAGTAGGCAGTCAAAAACTTTTCATTACATTTCATTGCAGTTATTTCACTTTAGAAAGATACTTTCGAGATACTTTTTGGTTTCCTTTTTTTTTTAAATAATTTAAAGAGCCATTTAAAGAATGAAAATGCACCACTAGACTTAATTTTGGTTTTATTGTATAAAAAAAGTGTGTCAAATTAGAATCTTAAAAAGTTTATGACAAACTTAAAAAATAAAGATTATTTAGTATTCAAAAATGTATAATATTTTTAAATAAATTTGTCTTACACTTCATATTTTCAGATTTTTCATAGTATATGTATTGATTCCGGTCCTTTTACCATAAACCGACATGTCAACCATTTGGTAGAGGTTGATATTATAGAAATTATGTGATGTGTTAAAAAATGCATTGTGTGTGTTAACTAGCGATATTAGGAGTTAAGAAATGCAATCCAAAACATTTCATGCTGGGGCAGTTAAAGGGTTAAGACAAATTAATTGAGAAATGATCATTTAACTTGTATATTAAGAGAAGCAGAGAAATTGTAAATGTATGTTTTTATGGAGCCATTCCATATTTCTGGGTTTCTCAGTAGCGGAAGGCATTATAGTTGGATAAACTTAAATATTTTTTACAATCTTATTTACTGAAATACTAAAAGATAAAACTCATCAATGGTGTTATCAAGACTTTCAGTAAAAGGAAAAAATAGTGCGAGACTGATGACTCCAGCCAGAGGAGAGAATAACATCAAATTTACTTTCAGCCTCATAGACGCTGCATTAAAAACATTTCAAATTAATTTTTTGTAAATTGGCTAATATAATGCATTCATAAATGCATATAAATGTTTTTACTTTTTCATAAAAATCTAAATATTGAAAACTTTTTTTTAAAGATTATGATGATCGTTAAATGTGTCATAACAGTCTTGTGAAAAGGGTCCATTATTTAAATATCTTGATATTGTAAAACAAGTTTTATTTGTCTGACAACATCACATGCTGAAGAAACAATGAAATGTTATAAAAATGTACAGTATGCCAATATATGATACAAAATACAGTGTCATTAATATGAAACTGTTTAAATTTGATGCATATATGTGTGTCTGTGTGTGTTACTTTAGGCTAAAAGTTCTATATATGCAAATTATTTATGCAAAATGTCCTAAATAGTGTGAATCTTCTGCTTTGGATTTTATAAAAATAAAAGAATTGGCTAGTTGACACTGATTGCCTAACAATTTATCTGCATTTAAAGTTCCAATAAACCAGAAGCTGCGATCGTTATTCTCTTCCTGTTGTGATATAGTTTCTAAAGAAATGCAATTTTAAGTGAGAAAACAATGGGCGTTGCTTGTTTTTTCTACCGGAGGCTGAATGGATGTAGTAAAGCAGGCATTTCATTCAGAAAGATCAGGAAAGGGGTTTTAGAAGAGTTATTACAACCTAACAGACACCTCCTGCTCATTTCTGTTTGTTGTCAAAACTAACAGTCGGACCAGCATGGTTAAGTATGTTAGCTACATTACCCATTACCTCAAAATCATGTAATCTGAGAATAAAACTGAAGCGTGTTTTCTTGTTTCAATAAAAGATTAAAAAGGCAAACTTTTTTTTTTCTTAATGACATGCACAGATTAATTGTTCCTCTCAAAACTAGCAATGTGAGCTAACAACATCTTTTTGGTTAGTTTTAATTTCTTGGATACTTTAACTCTGCCATGACTGACTGACTGATCGGCAAATAGACAGACAGATTCAAAACCCTAATTGTTTTCAATGACAGTACAGAAAAGGCATAAAATATACATCATTTCTTGATTAGTCAAATCCTTCACCTGTTTATTATACGTTTCCCTTCTTCATTCTGGATCTGCGTTCCACTTTCCTGTCCCCTGGAAAGCCACTGCATGATCCCTCATGATTCACAGCAGACTTCTTGCGATGTCGTGACTTATTTGTCTTCTTGGCTGAGTTTCCCCCTTCTATCTTCATCAAGCCCTCTCTGCAAGAAAATTCAGAAGACGCCACAAGAGGAAGAGATGTAGGCCTGGTTGCTTGAGATACATCCGTGTCAACAGATTCAACAGTACATGGAGTGTATGTTTCCAATACCAAATCATTAGAAGGACTGGTAGAGACAAAGCCAAGTCCTCCAGCATCCAAAAGAGAACGTTTCACATCTTCAGAAAAGCTAGATCTACTCAAGCGGTGTCTAGCATGCAAGCCTTTCTCTGTAGCTGCCACTGGCCTTCTCTTGTGCGTTGACTTTAGGTATTTCTGAGAGTGGTCTTTGTTCCTTTTTACCACCTGCTCAGGCACAACAGCATCTCTTATCTCTCTTGGGTGAGCTTGAGTCATGTTGATCTTCATAGAAGAAAACTGACTGGCACACTGCTCAACAAGGGAAGCTATACTGATGTCACTTCCTATTCCACATGTGCTGGCGGGAGATAGTAAGTCTTGGGTAATTGGCTGTGGAGTTAGAGTGGACTTGGGAAAACTGGAACGGGCCCAAAGGTCTGAAGTCTTGATGTGCTCAATGAGGGACATACAAGAACGGCACAGGTGCAAGTCTTTCGCTCCGTTTTTCAGGGAACTCTTGCAAGATTCACAAAGAGATTCCTTGTTTATGGCCAACACAAACAAAGACCTTGTCCCAGAGCCAGGGGAGCTTACCACCGGGGACTGCAAATCTCCACCTGGAGTCATAGGAGAGCCGATATTGAATATCCTGAAACACACGCCACTTGTTGGGGTATTGGGCTGACTATGAGGAGAGTCCAGGGATGACATCACTGTGTTTGTATCACATTTTGAGGGCAGAACACGTACACCTCGCTGACTTGGCTCTTTGAATTTAGCTGCATCTCTAATGCTATTAACAGTTCTTACTCTTCTTGGAGGTCTTCTAACCCTCTCTGACTTACTTTTGCATCTCAGACATAAATCCCCACCTTCTTCACCACTCGTCTGTGAAGATTTCAGTTCTGATGGGTTGCTTTTGTCTGTCTTTTGGTTTAGCCAGTTAACTACACCCATAGCCAGAGATATCTCAGTGTCACAAAGCTTTAGTAAGCAATCCTTCCCCATCCATTTACTTTCCAGGAGTTCCTGCCCAACAAAGTCCCGAGCCAAAGATGGGGCAAGATTCTCCTCTGCTCCAACACGGAAGCTGTACATGGATAATGGAAGATCACTGCACTGGCCAACAATGCTGTCTGTTAGATCAATCTCATCATCACATATTGGGGTTATCTCTGCGTCGCTGGGGTCACAGAATAGCTCATAAAGAGCATCTCCACTGTACGTGTCTCTAGGGATCTTGCTGGAATGCACTGGAGAAAAGGAACTTTTGCTGTGGTCCTCATAACCAGGAGAAACGTAATCACAGTAGCCCTCATCACTGGTGTTCCCTTGGTTGTCACTTTTGGGTGTCATCACTTTAGCATTAAGTTCCTTGATCTCTGGCTCTACAGGATGGGGTGTACTGACTGTTATATCTGCAGAATTGGTTGTGGAAGGAGATATAGTGATCGGTGCTGTGTGTTTTGTTGCTGGTCCCATTGCTTTTAAACTTTGCTCTGAAAGCAAAGTTCTGTTCAAAGTTTCCCACAACCCAAACATGTCCAGTACCTCAGCGTTGGCTGGAGAGGCCAGACACTCAGTACCTCCCTGGATGCCCAAAGTAGTAGGACTTTGCTTTGGAGTTCCACAAGCAACTCTGTCATGCTGAGAGTTAAGAACCCCATCAGGCGATACAAGATCATCAGCAAATATCTCACCACAACCAGCCTGAGATCCAAAGCTTTTTAACGAGACGGCATCCTCGCAGACATTAGGACCAGATTCACTGGAAGAATCAGAGGGCGTCTCACTGAGTTCATCATTACACCTGCTTCCTGCAGTGCTACACTCTCTGTGTCTTGCTGCTTTTCTTATCCGCATTAATATTGTAGCATTTTCACCAAAAACACGACTTGGTGTACTTGGTGGTGTAGCTTTCTCGTGTTTGTAACTTTTGTGAACAAACAAATCCTTAATGGCCTTCCTAGGTTTCCTCAGAGATCTCCTCCTTTTTGGAATGGATTTGCCTATGCAGGGCACAAAGGGCACTTGAGGTGTAAGGTTACGATAATCATCGATTTCATGACTGCTGCCAGATGTATCCTGAGTTTCACGAAGCAACCTAAGAGGCGTCTCAAATCCTGGAAAGCTGACACTGGTCAGCAGCTTCTGGTGATGGCGCCAGCTGGTCCCATCTTTGTATTCAGAGTTCTTGGCTTGCTGCAGTCCCAGTCCTCTGACACAATCATGAGTTTTGCTCCTTGTAACAGAGCTACAGAGGTGTCTGTGACCTTCTGAGAGTGTGTCACTCACCCCTGGAAAGAGAATATCTGGCTTAGGCAGTGAGGATGGGCTTTCATCAGTATTGTGTTCATTCACAAATCCATTATTCATGGTGATTTTTGATGTGTGCTCATCAGGCTGTTTACTTCGGCCATGTGCCTCATTTGACCTCTTCCGATTGTCTGAAGAATCTTCGCTCTTTGACAGCTCCATGTTTTCATATACATAACTGTAACTAGATAAGACACAAATACAGAATGAATATATTATTTTTAACAATATTTTCTATATTTTCTATACTTTGGGTTAGTTTTTCTTTTACATTTAATCATTTAGATGTCGAAATCGTTTCAGAATATGCTTTTTGAACCTGAAAATGACAGAAAATATACCACGAAAATTTAAAAACAAGAAACTAACAATTTCATTCGATCATTCATTCTTTTTTTGGCTTAGTCAATTTAATAAATTGGAGCCGTCACAGGGGAATAAACTTATCCAGCACATGTTTTACGCAGCGAATGCCCTTAGAGCTGCAACCTATCTCTGGGAAACATCCACACACACACTCAATCACACTCATACACTACGGACAATTTAGCCTACCCAATTCACCTGTATGTACCAAATGTCTTTGGACTGTGAGGGAAACCGGAGCACCCGGAGGAAACCCATGTGAAAGCAGAGAGAACATGCAAACTCCACACAGAAACGCCAACTGACTCAGCCAAGGCTTAAACCAGCGACTTTCTTGCTGTGAGGCGGCAGCACTACCTACTGTGCCACCCCGAAACTAACAACAAAACATATTGCACTTTAATCAGAACACAAACTGCGTATTTTTCTTTCAGCAAGATATGAGTGAGCATGTTTTTTGATGTCATATTATATGATTTAAGAAAATGAAATAGAAATTCGTAACAAATGAATCTTCAGAAATAATCATCTTTTTAATTCTTAAAGCCATTCCGGAGAAACATTGCAAGTTAATCCATGCACAATCTTTTTACACACAATTCAGGCGAGGAACAGTTTTAAAAAAGCAAGTAAAGTCCATTATGTCAGATTTCATCTGATCATTCAAATAAAACTCATTTTAAATCATTTTTTTACTATTATAAAGCTGCTTCTGTATGTTGTTTCCCAACTGACGTGATAGGGGCAAGTGCAATAGCCTATATTCATTTAAATCAAAATTATGAGTCTTTTTCAATGTTAAACAAATTCAACCTCACATAGCCTACAGTAGATCTTACTGCAAAAAAAAAATAATAAATAAAAAATAATGACAGCTTGCTTTGTAGTAAGAAAAAAGCATAATGTTACAAACAGCAATTAATCTTACTGAAACAATTATTTACTACAATGAATAACTCAAATTTGATCATAAAAGGTATTCTGAACAGCTTTTAAACTAGGTCACACATGTATATTATGACAATATTCAACCTTACACGTCTTTCTTGATCATCGGTTTCAATATTCAATAACAGGTTATTATAATAGAAAAAAACGATTTCTAAAATTTCATTGATATTTCTAGCAATAATTTCCATTCGTAACATGCTCTGCCTCGCTGGCGTGCAGTTCTCCGTTGTTTCATTCGAGCTACGCCTTTAAACACACATTTTACCCATTAACAAAGTCTACCGCATTCTGATGATTAAACACAGTCGAATGGCACATCATATCAAAGCTCATTTATTACATACCTGCAGCAGATTGTGACAGAAGGCGTTTGGCGGGAGCTGGTGGTTATCGCGCGCGCGTGACAGGAGAGGATGTTCTGGCTGTCAGCGCGCTCGTGTGAAGGCAATTACGACAGCCAATCAGAGAACAGGAGAATCTGACCACAGCATCAGTAACTCACTGATCACAGGAAAGGATGCAGAGAACGACCAAGATTATCACAATCTGTGGACAGAGAAATTTCATTGAATACATGTCTATAGGCGAAAATAATACATAGCTCTGGGCTGCGTTTCCCGATAACGATTGATCTTAGCACTTAAGAGCGTTTTCTACGAGTCATTTTGCGAACGTTCGTTATTGTTTCACGTGCGTTTCCCAAAAATGCACTTAACACAATTGCACGTAGCCCAGCTTTAAGTGCAACTTAGGAGTCGCTATCCGTTTGTTAAGTGCTGAAATGTCACGCTATAGAATGGCTCGTTATTGTTGCACATGTTATAGCAATCCATATAATTCTTCTTCTACTTGTGTGAATGTATATTCAACTCGAATAACATAAAAAAAAATATATTTTTGAGCCAGTTTAAAAACATAAATTAACTGGAAATGTCGTACTGTAAAAACACTGTCTTGCTCCAATCTCGCATAAAACTAATTCTAACAGTCCTTGCCGGAAATGACATCAGCATCATTTTCGATATTTATATGAAACCTTAATTAAGTAGAATTATTTATCAATTTCTTTATCAAAAATTGATTATCTCACATCAAAATAAATAAATAAGTAAATAAATAAATAAATAAGCTCTTACATTTATTTTTGAAAAGTTTAGCCTAATTATCCCCACCTGATGTGCATTTGCTAATAGGACAAAAATATAAATAAGCACATACCTAGGGGTGGAGACACTAGCATTTAAATGTGATTTAAATCACATTAAATATTTTCTGTTAAATACAACATATGTAGCCTACTACCCTCGAAATGTCCATATACAACAGTGTAATTTTTTTTTCATTCTAACATTTATTATGTAATTTTTATTTTTTTCTTTATTCATTATTATTTGTATATTGAATTGTGTAATGTGTAGAAAATATAAATGAATAGAGATATACGTACAAATAAAATGAATAATGACTTTGAAGAGAAGTAAATTGTAGGTGCAATTTGCCGGTTGTCCAGCAGGTGCCCTCATAACTCTGTCTCCTTACGATGCACTTAAGGCTTTACGATTACTCCAGAGCACTCGTAGATCCACGAAGATTTTCAAGTGCTACTTAAGTTACGATGCTTTTGGGAAACAGACCGTAATATTAAGATCAGTCGTACGATCATTTCTACGAACTTCTTAGGCTTACGATGCTTTTGGGAAACGCAGCCCTGTTCGTTTTGGTTCAGTCCTCAGTTGTCGACATTTTAAAACATTGGAGGGTGTAAAAATGGAAAATTCAACCAGAGAATAAACTGCTGCAAAGCCTTGAAATTGTCCCCCTTTTAAAGACGTTTGCATTTGAAGTTACAGATTTATTTTCAATACACCTTTGGATATCACTCACTATTTTCCTGGGTTGATGTAAAATTGTATTGTATTTTAATTTCTTGTCTTATTTTATAATTATTACTTTTTGTAATTGTTATTACTATAGCTACAATATTTGAAACGTTATTGTATATTGTGAAATGTTATTGTTGAAAAAGACTGGCATTTGGTTCTTAAATCTAATCCTGCACCGAGCAAAAAAATGTTTAATTCAGTAGCACACATAAATTAACACAGTGAAGGTTTTGACCAAGGGATTTGTTTATAATTTTTTTATGTATTTAAGAATTCTGTCTGTTTGCAGTATTTTCCTTTTATATGGAGGGTTAAAATGAGGTAACCAAATTAAAAAGTATCAAAATTAGGGTTCTTAAGCAGCATAACTATTTTTGTGCTAAATAGATTGTGCAAAACCTTTGTTCAAGAGCCCATTTATTTTATTAATATTAGTATTTATTTATTTATCTGTTTGTATGTCTTATCCCTTAGGAAACAATAACTGTTTGGTGTTTTGCATACTAACATTTTTAAAACCAGTTTACAAACACCATGTTGTGGTGGTTTTATTTAGTAAAATAATATATAATAAATACAACTATAGTTAATTTTACAAAGGGGTTTTGCTCTGTTAGGAGTTTAACAATTTAAACTCGCATAACAAAAATATACCACAAATGTGTTTTAGATATTTTAAGACAAATAAGAAGTGTTATTACAACAGTTATTACCCGAATACATTACAAAAAACACTGAATGTGAATACAAAAAGCAAAACAGGAAACAGAAAATACACTGCTGCTTGTTCCATCTACTTATTTAAATTAAGCTGAAACAACACAATTATTGTGAGTTCATTGAGAAAACTTAATTTTTTATGTTCAATCCATTCAATTTTGTTAAATCTGTAAAAGAATAAGTTTATTGATTTCTGTTGGGACGATATGAATGAATTGTGTGGAACCCTGCATTTTAACACTGTAGATACAATGAAGACAAAGATCCAGCGACGCTTAAAAAATTCTTTATGATGTGTACTGATTACGTTATTAATTGAATTTTTTTTCTCTGGAGAAAAGTATGATATGTTTGCATCTGAAATAAACAATTGAGTATAAAGTATGATTATGAAGGGCAAAAAATAGCAAAAATGCACAGCATGAACAGAACACATACAGCACGGCTCAGTCAGGTTAAGTTTGGTACTCTCAATAAAATATAGTCAGTCAAAATATACTCAGTCATTTGGTCGAGCAGGCAGTTTAAGGCAGTGTGCGAATAATAGAGGGGGGGGGGTTAATGTTAGTTTTCAGTAATATTAGTTTAATGCATGCTTCAGTGAATCAAATGTGTGTATTAATTAAATTACATCTAATTTAATAAATAAATATATTTCAGTTATTTATTATGTTTCAGTGTTTTGTGGGATAGGCCATTTAGTGTAGGCTGTTCTGAGCTGATTAGCTATTTTTGGCTTACTTTAGGTCAAACTATACAAACTACGCATCTAATTTGACTTAACTTTAAGGCTTTATGTAGAAACAAATTCCTATTTTATGAGAAATTAATCTTGTGAACTCTCATGGTGCTCTAAATCTGCCGGTATCAGACTGTTGAATGACTTTTTTTCTCGCAGATTGACTGGCACGATTATGCATTTGCAATGGTATGAACCGTTATGGGGGGCCAAATGGATATCTGTTATTTTAATTAATAACATTATTATTTAAATTACAGATCAGAATGAGCTTTTTTTCTTCGGATTCAAAGGGACCCCCCATACATGACGTTCTTTAGGGGGATTAAACCTTAATTAGGGGAGGTCAATCCCACTCAAACCCCCCTGTAATTAGCACCCTACTTAAAGGGTTAAACAGATAAAGTGATATACTCTGTTATAATGAAAGTAAATTAAACAGACTGTTTAAGATATAAATGATTTACCTGATTTGACAATCTGTGCAGCTGATGATTGAGCTCCAAAAATATATTGTAATGAGGTCCTTGGTCTGTTACAGATTTGTAAAGCAAAAAGGCGAGAAAGTAAAAACCCTAAACTCACACATAATTGTAGAATAAAAGGGTTCAACAGGATGACATGATTGTAAAGGGAACTGTTGTTGTGTGTAAATAAAGCCGCCTTTTTGATGTGCACTATATAACTGTAGACCATTTTGAGGGATGTAAACAATAGCATTTTTAATTTCTGTAGCTTCTGAGAATCCAAAAAGAGCCACACATTGATAAATAACATTATGATAGCTGTTTTAACATCAGGATATGATTGAATTGCCTCTTGTTACAGTTATAAAATAGTTTAATAACAAGCAGGAAATGTTCATGGGCCAATGACATCATCACATTGAAATGGTCTATACCAGTGCTTCTCAACCATGATCCTGAAGACCAGCAGCTCACCACATTTCCCATGTCTCCTTAACCAAACACACCTAATTCAGATCATCAGCTCATTAGCAGAGACTGAAAGACCTGTAATGGGTGTGACAGACAAAGGAGACACCCAAAACATGGTTGAGAAACACAGAACTATGCCACAATAACAAGAACAACTGGATTACGTACAAGCACTTTAATGCATGTTTATCCAAAATTTGCTCGTTCTACAGCACAAGTGCTCATAATTTACCTGTAACACATATGAAATTTAATTCCTGAAAGTAAATGAAATTTAATTTACCTTCTGAAAAACACTGAAAACAACAGTGACAAACATAACTGTACAGAGCTAAACAGAAAGCTTATGTTCAATTGTGATCTCCGACTACGACTGAAGTGCAAATGTTCATCACAGATAAGGACCCCATCCAAGGTACATCATGCACAGGAGGTTATCATCCGTGGCCTCCTGTATGAGGTAGTGCACGTGGCCCTCGATGGACAGAGGCAAGCCCATCACTTTATTCCTGTTCTTGATCACTCCCTGGAGGCGCTGCTCAATGTCCAGTACATGAGTCTTAGCCTAGATTGGAACAAAGTCAGATTAGGGCTTTTTGAATATATTACTTAACATTAAAGAGCTGGAGTCATATGGGTATTCAAAAACTGTCATATTTACGTTACTTTGCTGTTCTTCAATGTAAACAATCTGAAAATGTGTTAAATAGTGCATAATGAATAAAGATATTGTCTATTAAAAGAAAGAGCTGGGTCATGTACTCTCCTTTGCTGTATCCAAAATTGCCCCTTAAATCCTCATTCACTATTCCCTACATCAGTCCACTAATATTGTCCACTTGATAGAGTGAATGAAACGATTGAGTGAACAGTGAAGAAATGCCTTTTACTTTGTGTTTTGCTAGTTGATAAATCCCTCAGACGTATTTGATTTTAAACTTCTATGTGATAATTATATATAACCCTTAGCGAGCTGTCTATTAGTAATGAAATAAAGACTTTTGATATCTGTTGTGTATACAAACATTACTTTAAATAAATAATAGATTATTTTGAAACTTACACCAATAGGATTCTACTATGTGTGTGCCATCTTGTGGTCAGACATGTAAATTCATCCGGAAACTTGCAAACTCTTAGAGTGCTTTCTGGGTATTCTCTAGCTCTCTAGTGTTTCTCAACCGCGTTACTGGAGGATTACCAGCCCTACACGATTTCCATGTCTCCTTGACCAAACACACCTGATTCAGATCATCAGCTCATTAGCAGAGACTGAAAGACCTGTAATGGGTAAAAGACAAAGAAGACATACAAAACATGCAGTGTTGGTGTTCCTCCAGGAACGTGGTTGAGAAACACTACTCTTGCTCATAGTTCTCAAACTCAATTCCTGCAGGGCCGCAGCTCTGCACAGTTTTGCTCTAACCCTAATCAAACACAGCTGATGCAACTAATCAAGGTGTTCAAGGCTCTTTTGAACACCTCGATTATTTATTCAGCTGTGTTTGATTAGAGTAGGAGCAAAACTGTGCAGAGCTGCGGCCCTGCAGGAATTGAGTTTAAGATCTTTGAAGCTGTTGTGTGAGTGTGCATGGGTGATAGACTCGTAAGAGCTGTGCATTGTGCGATTGAGTACACTTGATAAAACGTCCGCTATGGTTTTGGACACCACTAGAAATGGTGAAATAGTGAACAAATCTTTGGATATAGGGGACAATTTTGGATACAGTTCTTATTTTTTCAAATTATTTCCTTACTACTGTTCTATGTCAACATGATTAAATGGACACATTTGCATAATCCCCACCTTCCTGCGACCGATAAACATTCTGGGCAATTCATTTCCGAAACAAAATGGATGAGGAAAGCTCATTCAAAACAGACTTGGCCAGCTGACCAATCAGAGCAGAGTAGGCTTATCGAAGGGAGGGGTTTATAAACATTAAGTCCCGAATTGATTTTAAGGAACTGAAAAATGATTCTGATATCAAGTGCATGTTGTGACAACATTAAATAGTTGTCAGACATAAGATCACACCCATCAACATCAGAATGTGTAAACTGAATTTGAATTTAAAGTTATCAAATCACATTCACATTTCCTTTACTGTATAATTTAAATATAACTTCTGATTAAAGTTGTTATGGTTATTCAGTAAAGAGCAGCGAATGAATCACTCATTTAGACTTTTTGTTTGATTAACCTCCTAGGGCTTAGTGACCACATCCATGGACAGTACATTTTAGCTCTTATGTTTTATATTTTGTTACAGAGATACGGTGTCATCCTGCAACTGTTTTGCAGCATATGAAATGTCCCAAACAGTATTTTAACTGTCTAAAATGGGCAAAAAATGTTGTCTTTACTGATAGTCAAAACATGTTCAAAAATATGTTTGTATGTGTTCTTAATGCAAAAACAGTCAGGAAAAAACTGCTCTGTTCAAGGCAGAAATAAAGAGGTTTTTTTCTATTACACAAAGGTTACTTTGTTGTGTTTTTTTGGAAATTCGGACCACGAGTCCACATATATGGACATTATTTTCTCTAAAAGTACACAATATCAAAAGATGATACTTAGGTTTTATTCTAATTAGGTTCTAATAAGCCCAAACAGCAAAAAGTTAAGGTAAAATAACAAAATTGTCACTACAAGATCTATACACCACCCAGGGTATAGATGAAATAATAAAAGCATCTGGCCGATTTCCTGTCTATGCTCATTTAAAACAATTAGTTTTGGCCAAAACTGCCATATTTACATATTATTATGTGTATTTCTATGTTTAAACACACACCCAATTCACAAACTGTCCACTTTTGCTCCTCTTCATATTGCGTGTACACTCGAGTGACATTGTCTTTATCCTCATTGAGGTTGTCTGACAGTCAAGCATTGATTTTTTTTATAATCATTTAAAAGTGATATTACTCCAAAATAAAACGATAACATAATTCTCTCGAACAGCTCTTCAATTAAGAGTAAAGGGGCATCCCCCTGTGGGGTTCGGCAGTACTATGATAATAGGGAGGTGTATATATTACTTCGTCTGTTCATAAAAAGAAAAAAATACTGTAAAAAACAAAAAAACGGGTAAATATTTTAAAAGGATGATAGCATGATAGAATGGTAAAATACAAAAGAATCCTGGTCAAAAAGGAAGGGTTGACAGGAATACCTTTAAATCTTTTAATATTAGGACACTAAAAAATACCCTGTGACCTTTGCACATCAAATACATTAATTTAAAATGCACATAGGCGAGGCAGTGGCGCAGTAGGTAGTGCTGTCGCCTCACAGCAAGAAGGTCGCTGGTTCAACCTAGGCTCAGTCAGCGTTTCTATGTGGAGTTTGCATGTTCTCCCTGAGTTCGCGTGGGTTTCCTCCGGGTGCCACGGTTTCCCCCACAGTCCAGAGACTTGTGGTACAGGTGAATTGGGTAGGCTAAATTGTCCGTAGTGTATGAGTGTGTGTGTGAATATGTGTTTGGATGATTCCCAGAGATGGGTTGCGGCTGGAAAGGCATCCGCTGCGTATAAACCTGCTGGATAAGTTGGCGGTTCATTCCGCTGTGGCGACCCCGAATTAATAAAGGGACTAAGCCGACAAGAAAATGAATGAATGAATGAATGAATAAAATGCACATAAACAAAGGCACTTGTGTACTTAACGATGGTTATGTCCATGTTATGTTTAGAATTCAATGTTTGGATAGCTGAACACAAAAGCATGCATGATTTACATTACACATAAGGATCCTCACTCAGCCTTGAGCAATTAACGGATGAAGTACCTTCTCATTGAGGATCTCTCCAGATTCATTGACTTGAGTCTTTGAGAAACCCTTCACAGGTTTACTCCACTCCACTAAAGGATCGTGCAGGAATGTTTTTAAAACGCTGGTTGGGAATAAAAAGAAATAATTATGCAGTTACAATAAAATACAAATACAGTTAGAAATTACTCAAATTAAAACACAACATAGAATAAAGATCTGATATGTTTTTTAAGCTTTCTACTGTACATTTTATAGTTCATGCAATATAATATATGGTAACAAATTGATTTTAATATCTAATTACACTTAATGACTGAAAGTGCTGAAAATTTGTGAATATAATACTACATTGCCATTACACCACTGCACAATCAACAAACAAAAAAAAAACACAGACAACAAAAATTGCAGACAAATGAGCTTATTTAACATCATAAAACAATAAATTAAATAGTTTTATGCACATATAAAAGATTCATTTATATGTGAGTAATGCTTTGTTTTATTAAGGTTGACAAACATGAATTTTAACTTACTAATGTTTTATTAAATGTTGAACTTTAAATAAATTCTATACAAGTATTGTTCTCTATTAGTTTCTATTATTGGTGCATTAAATATATTAACTAATGATACCTTTTTGTAAACGTGAGTGATTAACAAAACAGAAAAGGTTCATTTAAAATGTAACTAATATTATTTCCTATTATATTAAGAATATATATCTTAATAAGCGTGAGAAAAGCACCAAATCACAACTTCTTCAAATAAACAAGATAAATAGCCATATGTTATATCTTATTTATGCAAGGACATGTGATTTCAGTCTCTACATGGTCGTGCGATTACAAATTTCTGCTCTCTGAATCGCGCACAGTGGAGTTCTACACAGTCACTCTCTGCTGTATGGGAATGAGACTGCGTGCCACACCTGACAGGACTGAAAACGCACATCCACTTCCATACATTATGCATAGCCTACAGCAGCCAAACTTCATTCATGAGTGGGAGCACAATGCGCTCAGTCGCAGCAGCTAAAATATATACAGATGCGATGGGACCTCTGTTTAGTTATTTGGCGTGACCCGCGCGAGTGATGCATTCTTTGTTGTAAGTGCAGCCATTGTATCTCCAGTGCTTTGAGCTGCTGTGACGCGTTCTCCCGATCTAGCGTCTCATCCAACCTGACCTCTCCCGCAAATTTAAACCGGCCCCGTGACCCCCTAAAATGAGTTAAAATACTCTGAAAATCATGGCGACTAGAATGAATGAGAGACAACAGATTGCGAGAGGCACAGTTATGTTCTAAGCATTACATTTCTTCTAGGGGTGTTAAAATTAATTGTTTCTTCGGGGCACTGCGATGCAGATGGGGACAATTCGATATGGGTTCAGTAATAGATCATAACCGGTTATTACGTACTGACGTCATTTATCTCATATGCGCGATGTCGCAGTAGAATACTATGGCAAAGGAGGCGAGGACGACTAAATAAAACGCTCCAACTACTTAAAAGGGAGATATATATATATGCACATAATTTTGCCGCTATTTCACTACTAGGAAGAAATGCATCCCTGTCTCTCTCTCTCACACAAACTTTGGACATTTGACCCGCTGCTGTTTGTGAGATAAGCTTTCCACTTCACTTGGCTGTTAAAGCGATACTTGTAGATCCAGAAACGAGTGTGCCCGAGGTGCGAGTTTTCTCCACTGTGTCTATTACGTATTACCCATTATAACCACGTATTATGCAGATATAGACTGTAACCGCGACTGTTCTTCCCACGTGACTCCTTAATGAACAGCGCTTTCATTTATAGAGCCAAGCACAGCCCTTTATGTTAAGCAGGTGAAGACAATGACCATAAAGGTGTAAGAAAGCTCAAAATGGAAGCGGGATAATATTGACATTAGTTTATTTGCTATAAATGCTCGTGTTGTCTTCTGTGCATGTGTTGGTGTTTTGTTTGATACATTCTAAAAGAGTGTTTTCTTTTAACAGGTCAAATTAAAAGTGCAGTACATATAGGCCTATCTTACTGCTGGATTAAAGGAAAAAAAAATTACACAAATAATATATAAATATTAATGCATTTATGGATTTTAATTTTTTTAAAAAAGTTGTGTTGTGGAAAAAAAAATCTAATTAATTATGGAAAGCATCATCAATGCACCGTGATGCACCGAAATATCGAATTAAACCGAATCAATGGCGTGATAATTGTAACCAAACCACGAGACCAGTGTAGGTTCAAACCCCTAATTTTTTCTGTCATATAAATAGAGCAGTAAAGATATCGCGAGTGCAAATCCCTCTATCTCTGAGTGATCTGCTGTCATTAGTTAGAGACCAGCAAAAATTTGAATGTCCCCACCCCCCAAAAAACTGTTAACCCAGGGGAAACACTGCAGTCATCAAACTATTGTAATTTAAAAGTTATTGTATGATATGTTAAATTTAAAAGTTTAACAGTATTTACCTCATGAGCGGCTCCCGCTGGTCTCTCATGAGTCTTAGTATGACCTCACACGCCTGTCTGAACAGGCCCTCTGTACCCATGGGCCCCATTGCATGAACCATGTTCTGGGTGAGCCGGAAAGGAACCACCTCAGGAACATCAAACGTCTCCCCCTTAACAGCAGAAACGCTCATTTGTTATACAGCTACCTAAAGATTTCAAGTTTAGGAAATGATTCAAATAAACTGTGTCTTCACACACCTTGTTGAAAAGGCAGTTGAAATCCACATGGACACACTCGCCGGTAAAAGAATCAAACAAAATGTTTTCTCCATGTCGATCTCCGAGTCCAAGGATATAACCCACCATCGACATGACGGCAGTAGAGCGGCAGTACGCAGACCTGCTGTTGTACCTGTGAACAAACATCGCATCAAATAACTTAAATGGATTGTTCACCCAGAAATGACAATTCTGTCATCATTTACTCGACCTTCAGTTGTTTCAAACTAGTTTGAGTTTCTTTCTTCTGTTGAACACAGATTGATTCATTTTGAAAGATGTTGAAAACCAGTGACTTCCATAGTATTGTTTTTTTCTTACTATGCAAGTCAATGGTTACAGGTGTCCAACATTTTTCTAAATATCTGGTTTGGTGAAAAAGAAAAGGAAATTCGTAAACCTTTGGACCTTCTTGATGGTATATAGGTAGTTTATTTCCTTTTTGGGCATAATATCACCTTATACATACTGTATATAGTGATCAGCATTACAGCAGTACACAATTTTCATCCATTTGTCAGTGAAAAAAAGTGAATAAAAATAGCAAATAAATTTTGGTGTATTTAAATAAAACAGTTTTATTTAACAGTTACTGTATATTTATTAAAAAAGGGGTTTGGTCACAAAATCTTTAGGAATAGAAAAAAATATTACATTTAAATTCAAGCAAGTTTTCACAAAAAAAATTATAAAATTACAAACAACAACATTCTTAGATTTTTATGTTACTCTTGATTTTTGTTTATTAAAATTTTATTCAATATTTTTACACAACAGATTAATTTGGGTGTACTCATTTTTGGACTGTCATCTTACGTTTTATCTTTTATATCTCTTTAAAAAGTTTTTCAGTTTTTTTGTCAAAAAATATTTTTGATGAAATCTGTCTGCATTCAAGTGGTGATAAAACATCAACACATGAGGATAGAATAAAATAATTCAAAAGCAAAAGATCTTATTTTGATATATAATATGGCTATATATTCATAGTAGAAATTACTCAGAGGGGTGTCAAATTTAGGTCAAATAATCAAAAATGGGGTCAATAGCTAATATAAATAAGCACCATAATTCAGCACCGATATCATGAATATAATCACTGAAGCTTGTGCTATACATATAAAAATACCAAGAGGTGGGATCAGGAAAGGTCCGCAGGAACCACTCATGAAACACTGGAGGGTGTCTGGCACACAGCACATCTTTGTGCAGCTTCAGCTTCTCCTGAAAAGGTGCTGTTTTTGGCAAAATGAGCTTCTTCAGTTCTGTCCCACTGACATAGATCCCTGTTTTAAAGAACAAGAACACCACTTTCATTCAGCTGAGTGGAAAATTACTTAATGGAGACACTGAGAGGCTTGATAAACTTTTTAAAGCAGCACGTTTAATTAATTTTGACTGGTTAATAAATATATGTTCACATTCAATATACTTTTGGAAATCTGAGGAGTGATTTTTTTTTATATCTTATCAAAAATACAGTACAACATTTCTTGCAAAATATTTTCTTTAAATATTTTAAGTCACAATGTCAGTGTCTTTAAAGTCATTTATCAATTATAAATAACTTAGTGTCACATTTCCATTATGAATAATTCTAATTTCCTATATTTAATCATATCAACACTCAAAACAGTTGTAGCAAACAATAATAGCATTAAAAAAAATCTTCTGCAACATTTAAAACGTCTTTACTATGACTTTTGATCACTTTAATACATCCTTGCTAAAACTAATCTGTAAGTTATCGCTTAATATATTGCACCAATAATAGTAGCATAAAAAAAGCTAATTTATCAGCCAATAGGTAATTACCCAAATAGGTATAACTCTTTTAAAGAACAAAGCCAAATGTCAAATCAACTATTCCTTGACTAAAATGAAAAATTTCGATGACTTATAATAAACAGAAAACATTCCATGATTTGGACAAAATAAAAATCCCCTGACTTTCAATGTCTGGAATAGGCCTTTTAAAATTCCATCAAACTGCAGAAATTCCATGACTCAAAATACTATTCTTTTGACATACATTGTGAAACATTGACACTGGATATCATGAAAGAGAATAAGAGGCAAGTGAGGAACTAAAAAGAAAATTTTGGGTTAAAACTAAAACCAAACAATTTTGAAAATAATTTGCATAAAAAATGCTTTGAAATATTTAATTTTTACATTATAAATTAAAATAAATTTATTTATTTTTTTTCAAATTTAAAAGACTTAAACTAAACCTAGAAGATCTGCTGCAGTGTCGTTATTGCAAGCAGTAGGAAAAATATACAGAAATGTTATTTGAGTGGACTTTGCCATGACATTGGCAAGAGGGAGAATGAAACCAGCATGCAGAACATGCTTTTTTTAGCCGACATATTTCAGTGCATCCCTACCTAGAGGCAATGAAATTGACCCACCTTTCTCTTTATACAGTTTCGTGAGGATGTGGCGTAAGCCTGCTGTTTTGTTCACCCACTCGATTATTCCGCACTCTTCATTTAGAGGGATCACAGCGTACGTCCGAATGCGCAAATCCCTCCGTCTAGACTCGGCATCTTTCCTCAAAGACTGACAAAGGCACATTTTTACTGGCCAATTTCTCATGAAAATAATTTGGTCATTTCCTAAACAGCATGGGCCCGCTACCTTATTAATGAGGCAGTTGAACTCCATCAGCCTGCAGTCTTTCCTTAGGTCATCTTTGGGTTTGCACATCATGGTGTAGAATTTTCCATCCGAGCCCTTGAGTGAGATCTTTTTCGGCTTCTGCAAGGACGCCAAAATCTCCACCTTTAGGAAATGAAACGTATGTTGTGATTAACGCATCATCTGAAATAAGAGTACTGCATGATGTGCTCAGAAACTGGCGTGTAAAAACTGACTGTGTCATCAAAGCCGGAGAGGTAAACCCAGTGTCCGGGAAAGGCGTCATGTTTGGGGTTTGCTCCGCCAGTGGATGGCAGGGTGGGTATGAGGACAGACTGCAGCGGGATGAGGATCTGACTGAAGGTGGGCTCTTCTACCAGTTTCTTCAGCATTTTGAAGTGGACACTCATGCTGAGGGTGCTGCTGTTCCCATCCACCTACACAACCAAACACAACCTTAACCCCATGCTGTAATTTTGGAAATACACATATTACATTACCTAAAATGGAATAATTATTACCAAAATTATTTGAATATGTTAAATAGTCCTAAAATGCATGAAGAAAAAACAAATATGCACTCATAGACTGTTCAAAATCGGAGATGCATTTCAGTAATAAAGCGATTCACACACAGAAAAAATCCCCAACATTTACAATCAGTCAAGTGGTTGGCTCAAGTGAATTTGTTTCGTCTGCTGAAGACAAAACAAGATATTCTGTAGAAAAAGAAACAATTGCGTTTGGAACAAGTGGTTACAGTTTGCAATGAACTTATTGCTTTCAGCTTGACATATATAATAGATCATTATTGTAGTAAATGCCACCATCACTTTTAGCTGTAGACTAAGTTGTACTGATTTTTTTTTTTTATTCCACTTCTGTAATGAACCTTTAATTTTAAAATACTGGCTTTGGAGTGAGGGGAACTAAAAAGTTGTTAAAGTTTGCAAAGATTTTATTTACAGTACTTAGGGCTAACATTATTACATCTCACATTATTTATAAATAAAATTATAAAAAATGCAAGTTATACGTTTTTTTCCTTTCAACAACACATTGACAGAAAATATGGTATATTTGTGGGGGCAATTCATTATTTTACAATTAACGCCTAAGCGAAAACCTAATGCCTACAATGGTTTCATTTGAGAATCATTTACAAATTGTATTTATGATCAAATTTTACTTATTTTACAGAAAATACGACACACTTGCAGGTGTAACTTATTCGTATAATTAACGTATAAGAGGAAAAGTAAGGAATATTAAAAATTAATAAACTAATTCATTTGAAAATCATTTACAAATTGCAATTACATCTTTACTCTTTTGTAATAGAAAATATTTCAATTTAGTCTACTCTTGATGACGAGAATTGAATACTCCAGTGTCATGTTATCCCTCTGGAAAAAAAAACATTTTAATATTTCTAATAACTAACATATAACATCAACTAATAATAGCTAACATACCTTATCCGCTTGTTAAGTCGTGACGTATGAAGCACTGTTTCCGGGTCCAGTCATTTGAATTTAATTTGAAGCCGCTACTCATTTGAATTGAAAGGATATTCGTTTATGACTCCTTTTTTGTCATATCATACATTAAAGTGAATTTTATATAAAAATAATGGTGTACACTACAGTCTCTGAACTTGCTGCACACAAGACACCAATATTTTAACAATTTATAAAAATTAATCACTTTCTGGCCATCTGAAATTAGGCATGGATATATAAACTGCCATCGCGATTTTCGAAAGTATTACATCACTTTGTAAATGTTTATTATTAACATTTGTTGAGTCTTCCCATACAGTTTAATAGAGCACTTGGACCCGGAAGCCGCTTCACATGATATCACACTTAACAAGAGGATTAACCATCAGCAGTGAAATTCAAGATTTTTTTATTATTTTTTTATGTGATAAAAATCTATTCAAGTGAACAGCCTCCATTTAATACAGAAATTTTCTTTAATTATAAATGTCTTAATTTTTTTTCTCTCCCACTTTTTGTAATGGGCTTTAATATTTTTGTAATGCATGAGGTTGTGTATTCTGTGTTGTAGTGTTGTATAGGATTGTAAAGTGCATCACATCTGTTATATTGTCACAATCACCAGCGATCTAATTCTAGCAGGTTGCTAAAGGACTTCAGATCCGCTGGTATATGGATTACAAGTTCCAGTCATGCACCACACACACTCACACCTGTTCCTGACTGATTGCGAACACATAGCCGGAGGATTGTCAAAGACTGATTACTAGGACTTTAAATACAGTTCGCGCACACACGCACGCGCACACACACACGTACACACACACACACACAGGGCCCTATCATACATCCGGCGCAGTGTGGCGCAAGACGCGGCGCAGCGGCGCAAGGGCGCAATGGTCTTTTGGTAGTTTCAGCTTCGCGCAAGAGTCATTTTGAGGCGTTGCGCTACACTGTTTAAATAGCAAATGCATTAGCGCTCATTTGTGCGCCCATAAGCGTTCTGATCTAAAAAGGAAGGCGTTCTGAGGCGGGCCGCTGGCGCATGGCTATTTTTAGAAACTATAATAAATTTTTCATTAGACCAAAAAGTTGCGCCTCGCTTACACACTGCTTAATACGCACAAGAGAGCAATAGGCAAATATCTTTACATATGAAAAAATTTAAATATTAAGGATATATATATAGGATATAATAAGAATAGATATAGAATATAAATATAAAGGATTAAAATATTACAAAACATATTATTTTCTAGCCTATATAAATATGAAAAACCACTGCTTTTATGTCTTCTTCATCTTGGGAGGCTTTTTCAGTTCATTCATAACAATTTGCTTTTGTATAATGTTATTATTATTAGCAGTATTATTTATTATATCCATATTTATATTTGTTTTATAAAAAACAAGCTTAGATTTGCCCACCTGTCAGGTTTAAGACCATATGGGGCATGGCAGGTGTATTTGGAAATAACTCAGTATTTTGACCACACTTGGTCATTATTGTTCATTTATTCTTTTGCTAGAAATTAGAACTGAATTTAGAAATAGTTTTGAAACAAATCTTTACGCTTAACAAACAAAATTAATTATTTATAAGCTAATTGATGTCTGTGCGTAAAGGTTTCCCTATCGAAGAGCGAAAGTGAAAGTAGATCATTTATCTCTCATTCTCACGCAGTAGATGCTCTGTTATACAGTTTTCTGTTAAAAAACTGTCAACTGTTTACTTGTGAAATGCTCATTTTTTCCACTTAGACTTACTTTGCGTCCTGTAAATAGCGAATGCGCTCTTGGCGCGACGCAGCTGGGTCTTAAAGGGAATGGGAGATGAGACTCTAATTGGTTTATTCTCAAAACACACCTATAACTCATTAAGAAAATAAACTGAACCCTTTTAGACCATGCGCCTTGGCGCAAGGCAGATTTCCCGTCCTTAAATTAGCAAAAACGCGTCCTGACACGCCCTGAAAGAGTTTGCGCTCTACGCATGGACCGTTAAAATAGAGCCCACACACACACACGCACGCACGCACGCACGCACGCACGCACGCACGCACGCACGCACGCACACACACACACACACACAGTGCTGAGTCTTGTTATAGTGAATTGTGAACTTGTTAACGCGTTTTCCTTGCCTTGCCATATTTTTGACCATCGTCTTTTTTATTTGTTTATGCTGCCTGCTACCTGCCTATACTGACCATTCCCCTAATATTTGACTACGACTCTGGATTGCCCGAATACATCTGTTTGTTCCTGTAATGACCATTGCTTGCCTGACCATTCTGTTTAATAAACCTGTGTTTGGATTCACACCTCCCTTGTCAGCAGCCTCTTCACATTACATATATGGTTGTGTGTATTGTTTTATAATGAAAATCAATAAAAAGTATTTGAATAAATGTCTTTATGATCTTGCCTGTTTAATGTTTATTTTTAATAAAAAAAAAGTCATATGTAACCTATTCAAACGTTTATCTAATCTGTGTTTTAGTTCAGACGTGGTGTGAGATGCTTTCCAGAAAATACAGTGCATATTCAAAGCTAATTTTAGAGCTAATTAATTTTGTAATGAATGCCTGAGGGGGAAGCTGAATATAAAAGATTAATAAATCCACAAAAGCTGTTTCTTTCGAAATCACTTTCTCTCTAGTGGTAAAGTCTGTCTTACTGGTTTATTTCCGAGCTCCAACAGCTTGTCAGTCAGTCTGTTGGCATCTCCGATAAACTTCATAAATGAGTCATTCAGACTGATGGCCTTCTTCAGGATCTCCTTACATCTGTTCATTCGAGTCGGATAGGAGGACTAAAAAAGAAGCATAAACGAAACATTATTTATACCTGTATGCATTAGATATTGTAATAAATGAAGATTTCTGACCTTTGACACAGCAGTCATCATCCACATGGCCTGTTGCGGGTAAGCTAAGAATACTTTGGCCACAATCTCCATGAGAACAGCAAAGACCTCGTTGCTGGAGTGGCAGATTCTGGAGATGAGCTGGGAAAAGGCTGTGAGGAACTGGTAGGGCGAGAGGTTGCTAGTGTGGTCGCTGATCACGGAATTGATCTTCGTAAGCTCAGTACGCATCTGGACTCGGTCAGAGCGGCCAGCTTAAAGACAAAAAGTGGGAAGAAACTGCTGTATCGAAGATTACTAGAGCAGTGAGTCTTAAGACTGACAAAAAAATCCTTTTAAATCACTAGAATTTATTTTTAAAAATCATTGCACATTTGGAAAGATTCCGTATGAATTGATATTCAAGATTACATTCTGTGCGACTCCTGCGAAAATCATGTTTGTGGATGTGCTAAAGGCTGAAAGCTGTCAAAGCGAAACAAGCTCGCTGAAGCAATGTGATATATATGCACAGCTAGTGTTTTTCAGGCCAGTGCAGAAAATCCATTCAAAATATTAGGGTAAAATTAATTTCTATATTTTAAAGACATGGCATGGAAAAATCTAATTTAATGCAGTGCTTCTTTTTTTACTCTGGGTTTACTCTGATACCCACTTTATATCGTATATGTCAGCCAGGCAGTGAAGATCACTGTTTTTTTAAGAAATCAGATCCCAGCAATTTTGCATGGGATGAGAATTAACCGAAAGCCCTGGGGCTGACTGACTGAAATTAAAAGTCTGTGTCCATATACCCCATTGCTGATGAGAGACGAATGCAATCCACTTTTATTATGCCACGGTTGAGCACTTTGGTTTTTTTGGTCATGATCACATAGAAAAGAAGAAGAGATGTTTTATCATATTAAATACATTTTAGGTTGTGTTATAAGGCAGCTCAGTGCAGTCTAATGAAACACAATATATTAAAGTCTTTGGAGTTTCTATTTCCAATAAAACAAAAAAAGAAAAATATATAATTTGAAGACAAAACAAAATATACTGAAGAGTTTTTCAACATTCTTCAGAATATGTTGTGCTCAAAAGGGGGAAAAAAAGAAACTTAAATGAGTTTGTAGTAAGGATGAGTAAATTCATTCATTCATTTTCTTTTTGGCTTAGTCCCATTATAATTCTGGGGTCGCCACAGCGGAATGAACCACCAACTTATCCAGCACGTTTTTACACAGCGGATGCCATTTCAGCCACAACCCATCTCTGGAAAAGGATAAGTAAATTAAGAGAAATTTTTCATCTCTTTAAGTGTATTTTCCACACACTGCTAGTTTCAGTAACATTGTTTCTAGTAGCTTTGGAAAGAATAAATTCTGTTAGGCTTGCCTATAGTTAATAGATATAATGTTGGTTACAGTGAATGCCACAATAATATTGTGTATATATTGTTCTATAATTGTTGTTTTATTTATCATTCCGTAATGAACATTTAATTTTAAAGGACTTGCTTTAGCGTTTTAATGATCGTAAAGGCTTCATTTACTAATGGAAATCCAGTATTGCTGTGTGCAGTTTTCCTCTCAACAATAAAATTTGGACATTACAAATTGCATAAAATTTGATACCTTTGCAGGTGTATTTTTAAAACCAATTAATTGTTTTATAATGAATGTCTAAGAAAAAACCTTAACAGATTTATAAATAAATAAAAATGCATTTATAATGGATTAATAAGTAACATGGGTATTGCTTATATTGCTTGCCTAATATAATTGCCCAAGTAAAAATTAAAAACCTTTCTTGAAAACATTTGGGCTAATATAAATACGTCAGAAAAATATATAACAGTGTTCTACTGTTTTTGAATATTTTAATGAAACTATATCTATTTTTTATAATACATATTGTCCATTTAATATAATGAGTATACTATTTTGACAAATTGCAATTTTACACTCTCTACAATGTTTATCATTTCAAATTGACTGTTCAACACAAACCACTGATGGAGGTATGCAAATAAATATTTTAATTGTTTAATTTTTCCATACACTACATCAACCATTTTTGTGCCTTACCTTTTTCAAATTCATAAACCTTGGCACCAAAGTCCAGCCATAACGTAAGCATTCTCGGCATGGCTTGATAGATGTACTGATTGCCAAACTGCAAAGCTCTGTGAAACAAGCAAAACAAGCATCTCTAAATCTAACTTTCACACAATTCATTCAAATAGACTAAAACTAAAACCATAAAACTTAATCCTCCTGTTGTATGAAATGATGTATACACTGTTCAACCTTCCTTCTGTTGACTCATCTTTATGAAACCTCTAAAATAAAGAATCAAAATTTAATTTTATTCCTCAAATCTATTTCGCATGATGAAACGAACTCTGTGCATGAGTTTTTCATGAATGTTTAATTAGAGGTCACCACGTGTTTTTGACTTATGTGAAGTGGCATGTTTATCAATTGCTAAAAGTACATGCATGAATGTTAAACATTAAAGCAAGAGAATATTAATAAAGGTTAAAGCAGTAGATTCTTATTGTTTGTGTTTGGGGGTGTGTGTGCCCGTGTGAGCTAGTGGTTTTCATGGTAAAAAAAATAGTTTTATACTGTAGCTGGCGGGTAAAAAATGGACTAAATGACACCCATTATACCCTAAATGTGTACAGAAATCATTAAAAAACAAAAATAAAGATTTAGGTCAAAAGGAGGGTTAAATAATTTTTTTTTACTTTAAAAAAAGTTACTCAGTTACTTGCCATAGAAATATTTCACATGTACACAACTTTATTAAATTAATAAAACTAAAATAAAAGCACACACAAAATTTGATTTGTTTTGTAAACTTTTGCAGAATTGCTAAATAAAAATCACAATATAAACATTATCAAAAGAAAACATCTTACTTTCCAAAATAAGTGACAATATAACGGATGAGGTTGCCTTGTCTTTCCAGTTTGTTGTC
This sequence comes from Danio rerio, assembly GCF_052040795.2. NCBI lineage: Eukaryota > Metazoa > Chordata > Actinopteri > Cypriniformes > Danionidae > Danio > Danio rerio. Next base: position 19,077,323 of record NC_141022.1, read on the forward strand.
AGTGACCATGGGCATCACCTTGTCATAGTATTTGGCCAGGTAGAAGTTTCCATCCTCCCATTCTGGCAACAGAGTCGTAACATCCTGCATTAAAAAGAACAGAAGTCACTTTCTGATGAATCTGACTCCAGTACTGACATTTGACTTCATTTGTGACTAACTGAAATACCTTATAGGTTTTCATAATCGCATTGCTCTCGAAGTTGGCTGTCTCCTCCATATATCTGCCCACCAGCAGCATGGCGTTTCCCTTGACCTGGATTCTCTTGGGGTCTGTGAGCGTCTGGTCATCAGGAAAACACTGCTGCACTCCTTTCTGCAGGACTATCAGAGCTTGATGCACATCACCCTATAAAATAATAGCATCTTTCCTTATACAAGGTACCCAATTATTCATGAACAGCAGATTCAAAGATTTTCAAAGACTTCTTACATTTTAAATCAAGCACTATTTACATCCCCAGCATGTATATCACCATATAAGTCCTTATTGTACGTAACATTTCACCCACACTTAACATTTACAGTAAAAATGAGAGTAATGATAATTTTAAACAGTCATGTTCAAAGAACTTATTAAAAATGTGTTGAATTCCACTCTAGTATTTTAAATTAAATTTAAATGCGGTTTCTGAAATGAAATTAGCATTATTTGTCATTGTTCTTGTACAGGATTGAAATGTAAGATTTGTAAATTGCATGGTTTCAGCAAGTTTCACCAAGTCAAATTAAAGACTTTTTAAGGTCTTTTTAAGACCCCAACGAAAAACATTTCAGACTTAAATAAAGCTAGACACTAAAGATTTTTTTTAAATGGCCCAGCAGAAAAAAAAAATCTAAGTAGTCATTTCTTAGCCACATATTTTAAATAATGAGTCAAAACAAGCAGACCTTAGTTGTACACATATATTTTTGTTCAACATAACTTAAAAAAAAAAATCTAAAAACTAAGGGTCCTATCATACACCCGGCACAATGCAGCGCAAGGCGCTACGCAACTGTTGTATGCTGGTTTCAGCTATAGGCGCAAGAGTCATTTTGACGTTAAAGACCCGGCTGTTTATACAGCAAATGCATTTGCGCTCATATGTGCGCCCCTAGGCGGTCTAGTCTAAAAACGGGGGTGTGTTAAGGAGCATTGCTGGAGCGTTGCTATTTAGGGAACTAAAATACACTGTTCAATAGACCAGCTATGAGGAGGTCTAAAGCCCAGCGCAGAGCGCGTGAGTTATGTGCCTCGCTTAAACATTGCTTAATACACACAGGATGTAGGCTACAGCAAAACGCAAATACCTTCACAAATGGAAAAAAAAGGAAAGGATTAAATTACTAGATTAAATTACAAAAAAAATGTTTTTCTAGCCAACATTAATATAAAAACCACTGCCTCCATGCCTTCTTCATCTCGGGGGGCATTTTTGTTTATTCATGACAATTTGCTTTTGTATAATGTTATTATTAGTAGCAGAATTATTTATTATATGCATATTTATATTTGTGTTATTAAAAACAAGCTTAGGTTTGTCCACTTGTCAGGTTTTGGATCATATGAGGCATAGCATTTGTGTTTGGATAAAACTCCGTTTTTTGAACACACTTCAGAATTACTCTTCATTTATTCGCTTGCTGGAAAATGAACTGAATTTAGAAATAGTTTTGAAACAAATCTTTGCACTTAATAAACAAAATTAATTATGTGTACGCTAATGGATGTCTATGCGTACAACACGTTTCCTTATCCACGAAAGAGAGTGAAATTGAAAGAATGAGGAGGCTCATTCTCGCGCTGTATGCTTTGTTTAACTGTTTTCTCTCTAGTGAAGTGTTCAGTATTCCACTTACATAGTACGCCATGCAAATAGCAAATGCACTATGGCGCGATGCAACTGACTCTTAAAAGGAACAGATGAGACTGATTGGTTTATTCTCAAAACACACCTATAACTCATTAAGAGAATAAACTCAACCTCGTTAGACCATGTGCCGTGGCGCAACGCGGATTTTTCCGTCCTTAAAATAGCAAAAGTGGATTCCGACAGGCCTTTAATGCTTTTGCGCGTTGGACTGGATCGTCAAAATAGAGCCCTAAATGTTTTCACAACAGGCTACAGTTACAATATTAGTAATTTCAGTGAATTTAAGACTTTTTAAGGGCTAAAATTGTATATTTAAAATTTAAGACCCGGCAGATACCCTAAATTAAGGATGAATCATTTTTTTCAGTCCGTTTTTGACAGCAGCACAATACAAATGTTGAAATAACACCATAAACAAATTTCACTCTGAATTTAATTCAATCACTTTAAAGGACCTATGTTTGTTTTTAAGTTATTTCCAGGTCTTGCATATCCATATTTGACAATCAGATTAGAGAGGTAGTTAAATCTAGCTTTTTTCAATTAAGACAACTAGCAAAAATAAAGCAATATATACCAAAACAACAGTTTGAAAAAGTGATCCATCATTTAGTGACCACTCAGTTAGATCACTGTAAAGCGGGGAGTAGTAGATCAGCTATTGCTCATTTGCAAATGGTGCAAAATGCTGCAGCACGCCTGTTAACTGGTCCTCACAAATATGACCCTATTTCCTCCAAGTTAGCTTCGCTTCATTGGTTGCCAGTTCATTTTAAAATTCAATTTAAGATTCTTTTATTTGTTTTTAATTCTCTAAATGGTCTTGCTCCACCCTATATCTGAGCTGATACACCCCTATAAACCCACTCATTAACTCAGGTAAGCGGATCAGCTGCTCCTGATTATGCCAATAACAAAGGGTAAGCTTAGAGGGGATCGTGCTTTCACTGTGGTGGGTCCTAGACTTTGGCATGATTTGCCACTGCCCATTAGACAGGCCTCTTCTGTGTTCTCATTTAATCATCTCTTAAACGTTGACCTTTGACACCTAATCTTAATATCTGGTTATTTTAATTTATGCACCTTTTTAGGTAGTTAAGCTATATTTTATCTTGTATTTTTTAAAGTGTTATGCTTATTTTGTTGTATATTTACTGTACAGCACGTTGGCTCACTTCTGTGTTGTGCTCTATAAAGTGCTTTAAACTACTTTTTTAAGAAGTGTGAGTACCCTGCTTATAACTAGATTTCATCGAAGGAAAAAAGACCCTGTCAAACATTAAATTTGGTATAAGCAACACATTTTAGCTACTGAACCTTTGACCAGAGCCATTTGGCTTTCTCGATGAAGAGCTCAGAGAGGTGGGAGTTCTCTGCATTGAGCAAGGCGTTGAAGGCCGTCTGGTGATGTCCAGCTCTTCTGGCCACACGAGCGCTCTGAAGCCAGCACTCGCCAACCTGCTCCTCACACGAAGACCTGCATCACAATAACAAACGCTCAAAGTTCATTTTGTCTTTTGAAACATGTCACTTACATAAATTGAGTCATTTATCGTTACTGTCATTCAATGAAGGGTGACTGGCTGCCAAGCAAAATATTAAGTGATTAGCAAAGGACTAAAGGACTAAATCTTAATGTTTTTTCTATATCTTCCAATGGTTAAACTTTAAAGGTCTCTGACCATCGGAAGTTTATTGAAAAATATTGAGATTTCTTTTACCATTCATTATGCATGTTAATTTGTTAGTTAGAACAAATTGAGAAAAATTATCTAACTGTAGTTTATTATTATTATTATTATTATTACCGATGCTATTTATTATTATTATTATTATTATTATTATTATTAAAGAAATTATAGAAGCAGTACTATGGATATGACACACATCTTAAACCAGCATTGAAATACCATATATACTGTGTGCCAAAGATGAGGCATCACATTTTGGTGGCTGCATCAAATTTATTTTAAAAAAATTATTTATGCACATAGAAATCATATTTAGTACAAGTAAAGTGTTTTCTTAAATGTTTAAAAAACTTTTGAAAATAAAGTAATAATATAAATAATGCTCCATCATCATTCACTGAAGTAATGATGTAAAAACGAAGCGGCATACTTAATCTAAACTGAAGTGATGATAGGTTTTACTGTATATTAAAAAGTATTAAAATCTTGCTGACAAGTGGATAAAAGTGGTTTGAATTAAAGTGGCTAAATTTAAAATTATTCAACTGCACAGTGCCCTGTGTGTGTAAATGACTACTATTGCACTGACTGGATTAATGAAATTAAACTAATATAAATAGGGCACATGCTAATGTATGGCAAGGGGAAATTACATTTTATAATGATACTCCTTTATTCTTTTATTGTTTGAAAAAAAAACATTTCCACCTTTAACTTCAGTTCATGCAGACTGTGAAATTAAAGGGACCCTAAATGAAAATTACCTCACCATTTACTCTCCCTCAATGTGTTTTTCAGCCTTTATTGTTCAACAGATGAAAGAAACTCAAATGGGTTTTGAACATGTTGATGATGACACTGTCCCTTTAATGCAAACCCAATCACTTTATAGAGCGTCCATGTAAACATTATGTTTGAACACATTAATCAGAATGCTATAATCTCAATAAAAGCAAAAGGTGTCGATGTTAACAATGCCCACTATTTTTACTGTTTGCCGAACGGTCTCTTTATTCAAATTAATTTCTAAATCTGTTATCATTTCTGAAAATTACAATATAAAAACACCACCAAGTATGTTTGTTGTAGCGTATTATTCATAATATTTAAAAATGTGATCATTATTGTGACTGTCAGTGAAATATATTTTGAACTCCGAACTAGTATACTCCAAAATAGTGCCAACTGAACAGAAATTGACATTCACTCATACCCTTTGCTGAGGCTGAGAAGGGCTCTCCGCAGGGCCAGCACAGGTTCTTTGGCTCTGAATGAGTTTTGGGTCATGAGCAGGTGGGCATCCCAGTTGAGTTTGGGCTCAGGTTTCTTCGATCTACCAGCTTCTGAGCTTTCCTTCTGCAGCTCCGTAAAAACATGCTCCAACTCACACAGCATGTGCAGCCTGAGACACAACAGCATCGTCCAAAACACATTTCAGCATGTTACATTTCAGGTCTAAACATTTTCAAAAAATGGTGGACCCCTAGATTACCTGACTATGTACTCATATCCTCTTTGATAGGTGCCACACTCAAAACTGGCAGCTGATAAAGGGACGACTTGTTCTTTCCTGGCTATTTTCAGCTTTTCATAGAACGCTTCTGAATCTTGCTTCTTGGCAGCCAGCAACATTTGGCCGAGTCTGACACCCCATGTGCTGGACTTACAATCTAGAAAACAAAAATGACAAAATAATGATAAACAAAATACAAATAAAAAACATATATTTCTGTTTACAGAAATAGCATTGAATAAAACTTTACCAGAAGCAAGATAGTCTTCAACTAAGTCCCATTTTGACAGCTTCCATGCAGCCTCGACTCGATAGGCATTCAGATCAGACTTCCATCGAGGCCTTGCAAAAAAAATAAATGGGTTAAGTTAAACAAAAAATTTATTTACATTTACATTTAGTCATTTAGCAGACGCTTTTATCCAAAGCGACTTACAAATGAGGACAAGGAAGCAATTTACACAGTAAAATAGTGCTATAGGCAAGTTTCAGGTCTGTAAAGTCTAAGAAGGAAAGTATTAGTAGTATTAGTATTTTTTTTTTTTTGGGTACAGTTAGTGTGATATTCAGAGAGGCAATTGCGATTAGGAAGTGAGAAATGAAAGCGATAGTCCAGAGATGCGGTCCCCACGTCGAGCCAGGCTGCAACAGTGAAGGTCTCCAGCCGGGTCTTGAACCCGGGTGCTTCATGTTGCGAAGCGAGCGCGTTACCTATGAGCCACTGAGTCGCGAGTATTTACTCATTACCTACCCTCTTTCTTTCTTCTGTTGACACAAAAGAAGATCATTTGAAAAATGTTGGAAACCTTGACTTGAACAGTAGGAAAAACAAATACTGTACAAGTCAATGGTTACAGGTTTCCAGCTTTCTTCAAAATATCTTCCTTTGTGTTGAACAGAAGAACAAAAGTCGAACAGGTTTAGAACAAGTGAAGGGTGAGTAAATGATGATGGATGACGAGGATGTTCATTTTTGGGTGAACTTTTAAAGTTGTAGAAAAACAAAAAGTTGTGTGAAAACAGGGTTACTGAGGATATGCAGTCATGAAACATCTAAAAATCTGTTGATGTTTTTTTTTTTTTTTCATTTGCCAGCACAAAAGATCTTTATAAACTTAAAACGTCTGCAGAGACGTCCTTCATATAACAAAATAAACATACAACTAAAATAACAGCATTGAGAAAACCGTAGTGAAGAAAGAATTTGATTATAAAGATGTTGTTATGATTGCAGAAGCTCTTAAATGTGGTACTCCGGTCAAATAAAATTCTAATCACTTTTGCTTAGATGGCCCCTTAAAGAATAAATAAGGGATTGTCAAGTACACAAATGGTACAACACTAATGGAAAAACCTGCCTTAAATGTTGTGTGCACTTTTCTGCAATGCTGCCATTTTTATTTTAGGCATCCTCACTCAGCAGGGAAAGAATAAATAAAACCCCACAATCTGCTTTAATGGACCATACAGAAATCAACTTTATTATTCAATCAAATAATATAATAAAAATATTATCAATATGGGAATTCATGTATTGATATAATACTGCAGCTAAGAATATTGTGATACTATAGTGTATCAAAGTTTACCCCCACCTCTAATTTACACAGTAGACTGCTTTTAAGCGAACAGCTTTACAGTGTTTAACATATAATAAGACACCATTCAACTATAACACTATTCTACAACAAAGCATCTCTTCTTTGTTTATATGTTTCCTCATGGTTGTATAAAATGACAAAATAATAAAAGAGAAAAAATGAAGAGGACATCCTTGTCTGTTTTGTAACAGAAAAGTAATCCCAGGCCAGGTCAATTTTGTCATCTTTGCAGAAATATGACTTGAAGATTGTAAAAAGTAACATTTATCTTTAACAATATTGTAAAGGTGAATAGCACATAGCAGGCAAAGGGCAGTCACTGCTTTTGATAAATGAATGACTTTTTAGTCCACACTACAATTAAAAAGAAAAATCTATTTATTCACTTGAGTTAGGATCTTTAAAAGCACAAGCTTTGCCTGACAATATCAGCTTATTAGTGTGAAAGAAAAGTATTTATTTCTTTATTGTGCTGACATTTATGCGGATATAGTTCACATAGGTACACTTACCTGCTTGCCAGAACTCCATTGACCTGTGTTATTACTGTGGAGAGCTGACCAAGGCCCAACATAGAGTTCATAACTCCATGATAATGCGCAAGCTGCATTCAAATAAAAGAAAGTGAGAGTAATAAATTCTGAAGTGTAGTGTGGTCCACAAACGTGACCATTATAGAAAGTGTTTTAAGAAAGCGCAGCTAAACAAGGTATTCATACTTCAACGTGTCGTACAAAAACACACAGACTACAATGAAATGTTGATGCTTATATCCTTATCATGCATATGCTTCCCTGCTTCTCATAAGCAGCATTACACTGGGTTTAGTCAACAGTACATGTAACTATGGCAAAAGTTATGAAGAACATGACTGAAATTCAGAAAGATAGGAATTGAAAATAATCACACAGGTTGTCACAAGATGTGCATCTGAACACATTTAAATCAGGTATCTGTTCTATGAATGTGGATTACTCAGTAATTGTAACCATTTGAAACGTCAACAAACATTAACATTATTGAATTATTTATAAAATGAAGACTATGCACTGCTATTTACAGCTGATTATTCAATTTCAGTACCAGAATACTGTTAGACTTCCCCAGAAAAAAACATAAACCGCTTTATTTTACTTTTATCTTTGCCCTATTTTATTTATCAATGATTGTAATTTGCTTATTATATTTAATGCAGATTTAATAAGATTTAATGCAAATCTGGTAAAACTGTATTCACATCGTAACATACAGTTGAAGTTGGGATTATTAGCCCCCCTGAATTAATAGCCCCTGTTTATTTTTTCCCTAATTAGTTTAACGAAGAGCAGATTTTCTTAACACATTTCTGATAACTGATTTAATTTATCTTTGACATAATGACAGAAAATAATATTTGACTAGATATTTTTCAAGACATTAGTATTCAGCTTAAAGTGACATTTAAAGGCTTTAGTGGGTTAATTAGGTTAACTAGGCAGGTTAGGGTAATTGGGCAAGTTATTGTATAACGATGGTTTGTTCTGTAGACAATCGAACAAAAAAATTTGCTTGAAAGGGGCTAATTTTGACCTTTAAACTGCTTTTATTCTAGCCAAAATAAAACAAATAAGACATTTTGCAGAAGAAAAAATATTATCAGACATACTCTGGAAATGTCCTTGCTCTGTTAAACATCATTAGGAAAATATAAAAAAAAAATCAAAAGGGGGGTTAATAGTTCTGACTATAACTGTATAAAGCAGAAAAATTAAATATCTCAATGTCAGATTTTCTAATATCATGCAGCCTTAAATATTACCATACTTGAAAGTGCACGTGTAGTTTACAGGTAACCAGCCTTTACAGGCTTTGAGTCTGTTTTTCCACCCAAAACACACACCAATCTGAATGCGGCAGATATCTACAAAACTTTCTCCAAGAATAAGTGTTGATGCTGACCTGGTCTGGCTCGAGTTGGATGGCTCTGTCATAGCAGGCGGTGGATTCACGCAGCAGCCCGATGCTCTCGTGCTCCAGGATCTGCTCTCTCAACGACGGTTCCTCTTTCCTCAGAGCATTCACACCCCTCACTCCATCTGGCTCATGCATGGCTGCATACAAAGTCTAAAAGAGGGCCAGCAAAACAGACAGGTCATAAAAACAAACCTTAAAGGAAGACTCCACTTTTTTGAAAAATAGGCTGATTTTACAAGTCATGTAGACTTAAAGGCATTAACATTGTGACTGCTACAGTCATGGTATGACAGCTAAGTAGCTAAGAGTACAAGAGCATAGTCCATAGCCAAATTTAGCTTAAAAATAGCAACTTTCATTTTCCATTAGTCATAGTACATGATGCAACTACTGGAGAGTCAAGCAAAAAGGGAAATTTTAAAAAAAAGAAATTTTTTGAGCAAAATGCTAATGGTCTAATCTGATTCAATGATTTATGCTAAGCTAAGCTAAAAGGGCTCTCCCCAAACCCAGAGATTGGCTGAATGGAGAGAGTTTTGATTTGACTGGCATTTTAGCATCTCTGGCAATTTTATATCTAAAAAAAATTATGCTTTATAAAAAAACTATTTTCTATAATGAAGTTTTCTAACAATAAATATACATTTATACATACAATTATACATACTACAATACATCAAATATAAAAAATAAGATACAAAACTGATTTATTTAAGATCTACTTTTGATAAACAAAACGTTTTTTGAAGAATTGTTGTCTGATAACATTAAAATAGCGCTTTTCAAACATATATTTGAAAGTTGTGGTTGCTTTAACAATATTGGCCTTTTGATGTAAACTTCTCCATTGATTAGATGTCTTGTGTGTCCAATACAGTATCTTCAATGAATAATCAAATCATGTCTTGAATTAAACGAGTAGTTAGATTTTTGTCCTTCGGCTGAATGGATTAAAAAATGGTAAAACTCAACTTTAACTCTAGGGGACCTACCAAAATATGGATATTTTAAGAGCTTATATGATTTCTAGACATGTAATTTAATAAGTAATAATAGAAATATTGTACATGAAACAGGTTTTTTTTTTTTAAAGCTGTGGAGTGGTAAGACCTGTAGGAATGAAAGATGGTCCTGGATGTTCTGCTTCTTCTCCCGGATAAAGGACTCAAAATGCATGACGGCACGAGTGTAAGCTCTGGAGCGGAAGGAGGCCTTGGCCAGCACATCCTGAGGAATACTGTTGAGGAAAGCTACTACACTTTGATACTCGCTGTTCTCTGGACCTAAGCGGAAGAAGAAAGAGTCAGACATACAACTAATATTAACTAATATCAACTAATTCAAAAGATTTGATAAGATGTAACATCGACTTTAAAACAGACAAAAGGCATTAATCTAAACTATTTTCCTGGGTTAAATTGCTCGTCAATCCTAAAAAAAAAAAAAAAAAAATACAAACTTATTTAGTATGTTTTTGTCCTTTTTGGAAGAAATTGTGTGGTTTTTTTTAATTAATTAAAAATATTATTGAAGATATGCATCTTACAACAACACTATATTTCAAAATACATGCTGCTCGGTTACTCATACATTCTAGTCAAAATATTATGTGGGGGGGAAATGCATTCCTTCTCCTTTTATTGCTGTTTTAACAGTATTATTTGGTTTACGTTCAGAATACAAAATAATTAGTTACAAAAATAGATACATTATGGTTTTCACAAATATATTAATTCAGTACAAATGTTTTTCACACGGCAATAATAAAATTGTTCCATGAGTATAATGGTATAATGGTTTATGTAGGTCAGGGTCCAAACTCGGTCCTGGAGGGCCGATGTCCAAAAAATTTTAGTTCCAACCCCAATTAAACACACCTGAACCAACTAATCAAGCTCTTTTTAGGTATACTAGAAACTTCCAGGGAGGCGTGATGAAGAGAGTTGGAGCTAAACTATGCAGGACACCAGCCATCCAGGGGCCTCATGTACGAAGACTTGCGTGGAAATCTTACTAAAACATTGCGTACGCACAAAGCTGTAAATGTGCGTACGCCGAATCTCACGCATATTCTTTTGTACATCTGAATGAACGTGAAACTGAGCGCAACATGCACGAGCACAAAACCCCTCCCTGCCTCCTCCCCCGTATGAATATGCTAATGACTATGCTAATGGCAAAACCCAACGAAAAAGCAACGGCAAAATCAAGCAAAAAGAGAAACTTTGAACAGAATGTGAAATGGAGGTGCTGCTTTCGGAGGTAGACCGGAGAAAAGCGGTGTTATTTGCAAGTTTGTTCTCCGGAATTAACAACAAAAGAAAAAAATAGAGTGGGAGAGTTTAGCTGATACGGTTAACACAGTTGGGTCTGAACATCGCACTGAGTGCATTTAAAAAAGAAATAGTGTGGTTTATAACTGAAAACTGTTGCGATACCCCAAGCAGTCTCAGTGGCGCACCTCATAAGCAGCATGAGATCATGTATTGACACGTTCGAGCGTAAACTCGGCTCGAATCCAGCGTCTGATGAATTCTTTCTTCTTTTTTTTTCCCGCTACATATCAGATTTTGCCCACTATTTATCAAGAGAAAGACAAGTAGGAATCATCAATAAGTTTGTGCATCATATTTTATTTGCACATTTATTGAATGGAAATGTTTCTGATTCACGCATGCAAATTCATCTTCAGATAGTGTCTTTATAGCAATGTGCGTGCAGTAGGTAGCTCAGATTACATTGGGAAAACAGGCGACTGCTGCAATTTGCGCTTTAATGTTTAGCTGGTCAACTGTATGGTATGGAAATCTCACATACCTACTATATGAACCCGTCTCATACAGCTGCCATTGCAAGGATCAGACACTTTGTAGAGAGGAATTTAACACAACTGCCTCTAGGAGTCGCCAATGGAAATAAAACAGACACGCACAAAAAATGTGCGTACGCCTGCCAGAAAGCTGCCGTGAACCTGCGCACATTCCCACGTTCAGTTCATTGTTAGTAAATCCAAACGTGAGCGATTCTGAGCGTGAAACCTGGCGTACGCAAAGTTTTTGTGCGTACGCAGCGTTGATACATGAGGCCCCAGGACCGAGTTTGGACACCTCTGATGTAGGTGATCATAAAACTATTTTTTAATAAAAATAATTTTTTTAAAATGTTCACAATTTTACAGCACAAGAAATAATCCCACAAAATCGATATCTTTCTAAATAAATAAAAAAATATTTTATACGTTTTTGGTATAATATATTTAGTTGAATCTTAGTTGAGTCTTAGAATTTTCATGAATTAATTAATTTTATTGGTAATTTGTAAGCAGCGTTTACAAGTACTTTCCCTCACTTTCTGTTGTTTATAAAAACCTATAATAGAATAAAATGGATTTTAAATGTCATTATCATTTCCTAAAAAGACTCACAGGGTTTGAATGTTCTTGCAAAAACTTGGGACGTTTCAGCATGGAAAAATCAATTCATTTATTGAACACAAGTGTCACTACATTACCTGTAGCTGGTGGCTGTTCTCTGGCATTTTTTCCTGTCCGCTTGTTGGTGCTCAAGGTCTGCAGTTTGTGGCGGGACCACTGAGTGAGATGATCCAGCATGGAGAAAACGGTCTGTGTACTGAGCTGACTCAGACTGGAGGCATTTTCCTGCAGTCGCACTAACCGTGGGTCACCCTCCTTCAAGACAGCCATGATCTCTTCAGTCACCTGCAGGACGCACATGATTTCCAGTTTTAATATTAAGAATGGGTTTTAGTTCAATTTTACCGATTTACAAGCTATTGATTAAATTCATAATTAGAATCAGTTAATGCAGATTTTTAAAACAAATGTTACTTATATTGCTAATGGTAAAAATGTGGTATTTTATGTGCAGCCTTAATAGCACAGAGCCAGAGATGTAAAGCAAAATCTTAGCACAGAAAAATGATCTTGATTTCATTAACATCTGATTAAATCAATTTCGTACAATGTTGTTTTATCTGAAAGCACATGCTGCCATTTTATAGAACCAGCTTTACTGACAAAATGTGCATGAAAATCACCTTTGATGAATTCCCCAGCCCTACATCGTGCTTCCCCTGACACTACTCACATCTGTTCGTGCCCTACTGAGCCTGGTTTCTCTCGAGATTTTTTAATTCTTCACTTTCGCCAATTGGTGAAGTTTTTTCCTTGCCGCTGTCGCCACTGGCTTGCATGGTTTGGGATCTGTAGAGCTGCCCATCGATGGATTTGCTCTTCAGTGTTTGGACTCTCAGTAATGATTATTAAACCACACTGAACTGAGCTAAACTGAACTGAACTTAAACACTGAAAACTGTTTCAATTTACTATGATCTTTTATGTGAAGCTGCTTTGACACAATCTACATTGTAAAAGCGCTATACAAATAAAGGTGATTGAATTGAATTGTTTTAGGATTACAGAATATAGAAAACAACAGAGCTTGAATGTGTACCTCTCGCTGCTCCTCCTGAGTGCATCCAATCAGCACATAGACCAAAATGTGCGGCAGCAGGTATATGGTCACTTTATAATCATGCTTTATGATGAAACTACAACAGTTGAACACTTTCCCAGCAAGTTCATGTCTAACCTAAAACACAAAATGGATTAAAGAGAATTAGCTTTTTCTGTATATATGAGACTCCAGGAAAACGTGAGAATTTGCACTTACTTTACTGATGAGATATCCGGCCCATGTTGCAGACCAGTCAGAGAACTTGCTTCCGCGGCTGCTGAGATATATCGGCTTTTTCAACTTTGACCAATTCACCACCTTCTGAGAGCTCTTATACCTTTTAGATGAATAAAATAAGTGAGTTTTATGCACACTAGATGTAGACTAGAAAAGCAGCATGACTAAAAGTTGGGCCTCATTCGCACTAAAGGTTGAGCTTGCAAAGTTTTGTTTGACGGTGCTTTAAAATTAAGATAATATATTTACATAGATATATATTTACATTTCTATACGTAGCTCACATTTTGATCTTCTGTTGTTCTCACACATTCATGTGTTGAGATCTTGTGTTATGAGATCTTGTGAGAATAAATGGTGACGACATTTCTTGTCGAGGTGAAAGGTTGTCTTGTGAGTTCTGATGTTCCTACTTTATACTCGTACACACAGGGTTTCTGCAGGTTTCCTCAAATCAAATTTAAGACTTTTAAAGACTCTTTTAAGACCATTATGAATCAAAGTTTTTTTTTTGTTTTTTTTTCTAATGGCCTGGTTACTTCTGTAAATAGTTTTTGTATTATTAAAAGACTATAAAGAGATGTGCTGCTGTAGTTTTCTTTCCCTGATTAGGGAATTTAATTTGGAGGATTTGCTGTAAAAATGTCAAACAGCTGTTGTGATTTGTATCTCTTTGCAATAAAAAAAACCTAACTAAAGAAAGAAATTCTGAGATGGACCATAGGTAATCGGGCGTTGGCCTGATTGGGTAGCTTTACTTGGACATAGGGAAATTAAGACCTGTTTCAAATTATTTAATACCGACAACACACCATGTCTGTTAATTTAAGACTTCTTAAGGCCTAAAATTTGGTTTGCAAATTTAAGAGATTTTAAGAGCCCGCAAATACCCTGATAAAGTAGCTTAGAGTTTGTCATGGGGCATGGACAAAATGTTGCTGAATGAAAGTGAAAAGGCTAAACTGCAATTGCAGTTGAAACATTCAAATGAAACACCAAAAAATACATGAATTGTTTACCAATTAGTGGAAAGGGGTTTGATATCTCAAATAAAACTGTACAGGGGAGAAGCCAGTTGGTAAAGTTCATAGCAAATATGTTGCAGTGTTAAATGTTCTGTATTGCATATAATTCATTAAAATAGAAGTAAAATAACACTCACTCGCATTTGCTTTCAAAATGCATCTAAATTGTTTTGCATTTTGTGATTTTTTTTCCCCTCAGTTAAATAAAATACCTTTTTTCCAGTCATATACTGGAAAAAAGATCCTGGCCTGTCTCGTTCTCGTAAACCCAATCTTGTGTCTTGTCTTGTGAAATAAGCATCTTGCTACACCCCTAACAATCAGTTATCACAGATTTGTAGGTCAGAGTTGCCCAAGCTTTGGGAAGTTAAAAAAAGCATGTAAAACATGTAAAACTTGTCGCAGATTTTCAGGCTGGCACATTCGCATGTGCTTGAATGGATGTCAATGGAGCAAAAAGAGCAGTGTGACTGTGGCTTTATTCTAAATGATGACATCCAAACCTGGTGTTCAGATGTGGCTCCAGGATTTCCTGAACCTGCTCTGGGAACCTTCTCCACAGACGGCGACCTGAAGAGTCAGTCCTGCCCTCCCGACATTCAAATAATGACAGAAGCTCCTGAAACAGAACGCCACTGAAATTACCTATCCTCAAATCTATGACTATTACTGCGACAGGGGTATCAGACGATCCTTCATTTATCAATGACAGTTGCTATTTGGAAATGTTAATAATGTAAAAACGTAAATTTAATCATGAAGAATCAGTTAACATGAAAACAACATACAAATAAACTGAAAGGTTTTCATGTACAGACAGCAAGGATGTCAAAAGATCCCTGTTCATTTGGAACCAAGACTAAAAACACTGTAATGTTCATGCTGGGACAGCAGTTCACTATCACTGTGCAAATAAAAACATACAGAAACTATAACGTACAATTTCAAATACTGGACTTTTAGGTCTCCAAGAATGCTGAAAAGAAACAGGGGGCCAAAGTTCAAAATATCTCATTTAAATCTATCTCATTTAAAGTCTTTTCTGCTTTTTATACTGTACCATTCATGTAGTGTGCAGTGTAAAGGTCTGCAAAGTTTCAAAATTCAAAGAGTATGACTTTCTCCCTAAAACAACTTTTTAAACTGCCAGCTTGTTACAAGTCTTACCTTCGAACCCTGTGCATGTTTGTAACAAATTCACATAATTACAGCAGATGGTCTTTTGGTAGCCTAACCAATTTAGGCTACCAAACCCTGACCAATTAGTGAAAAAAAGAGCCTCTAAAAGAAAACCGGTACACTGATGAAGGAAAAATCCTTAGACCTCCTGTGAAATTGTAATTTTTTTTACAAATATTTGCCAAGTGATCCTCCACAGAGCAAAAAAACTTGGCAAAGTATTTCCCATTTTTCTTTATTTCTTTTAGTGTGGCTGTGATAAAAATAAAAATGTGAAAACTGCTGAAGATTATTATCCCTAAAGGTGCAGTAGGTGACAACATTTTTTGTTGTGCTAGTTAAAAGTCTCTTCACAGTCCAATCGCAATGATTAAAGTAGGTTATCTAAATGTTTTTGTATGTATAAAACTAAAAAATGTTCATCCAATTAAATATTGTCAGGCTGACATATTCCATAATTCTAATAAGTAGCCCAAACTGTCTATCAACAAATGTAGATTTGCACTTCTGCGCATCTCTGTTCACACATATCCTCCATTAGCATGTGCACGCCTGCATAAGCACCGCACGTTCGCGGCACGTGCACACGAGACAGTTACAGTCGCAGTAAAGTCAAATGCTAAATTGAAACTTTTTTTTAAAATCCTGAATCAATATTGGAGTTACTTTTACACGCTGAAGAAAGGATGACACCATGGCTGAAGTATTTCTGTTAGACAGGTAATGTTCTGTATTAAAACTATTTTAATCCCACAAAGCTGATGTAGAGTGTGTTGTCTTATGAATGGGTTAAATGCAAAGAAGTGTTGTTCAGCCACTGAAATCTTTCTGGCGATAGATTGATGTGATTATTTTCAGTTTCAAAAGGGACCTTTGACACTATCGATAATGTTGATTTTTATTTAATTTAACAACAAAACATAAATAAATAAGTAAATAGCAATATTATGCATAGCCTGCTTTACTGAGCTGAAGCTTTTATAGTCACATTGGTTCATCTTTGAATAATGACAGCTACTCTGAATATTCGCTCTGAAATAGCATGTAAGTGTGGCTTAGTAATAAGTGAAATTCCTGCACACTGCCAACCAAATGCTAACGCTCACGATTTCAGAAGGCATGGCTTTGAAACATAGGCTGTTTCTCAATTCCAAGAACGCAGAGAACGGACTTGCGTTCTTGTGGAGACCGGTCTTTATGTGACCTTCACGCTTTTTAAATGGAAATGATTTAAACATTAAAGCATCCATACTACGATTTATTGTTTTTCCTCTCTTAAAAATACATACTTTGCATTAAAAATTATAAATATACTCTGCACAATATAAATAAAACAGATTTTAATACCAATTTCAGCAAACAAACACCCTTAATGTGTTTATTCCTTTATTAAGATGTTCATGGTAATGTTTACTTTCACCGTTTCCTTTACGGAAACTCTTGAGGTAAATAAATGATATCTCTGAACTTTAATAATACATCTAAATGAAATGCTGCACTTCCCACCTTCAGTCGCAATGACTTCTGGGACTTCCAGAGCGAGTTCGGTGCTCAAGTCTGCATCAGTGCGTCCTCGATATCAAGATCACATCCGGAAAGTTTCACGCGTCCTCCGTACTTGCGGTCTTGAGTATTGGAACTGAACTTTGGCAGCTGATGATGACGTTGCACGAGAACACGAGGACGCAAGACCACTGAAGAAAGCATATTGAGAAACAGCCATAGTCCCTCCCCGCCGTCCAAAGATAATATGGTAAGCGGTTAGCATTTTGGCAGATCACCAACTGCACCTTTAAATATTTAAAGAACCAGGATATTGTTTTATTGACCAATGACCTGCCTAATTAACTTAGTTAAGCCTTTAAATTGCACTTTAAGTTGAATACTAGTATCTTTTGGGGAAAAAAATATGTAGATAATCATAATGTAAACAATAATAAAAACTTTAAATCACTTCAATAAACATCCTTTGGGAAATATATATATATAAATCACCAGAGGGCTAATAATTCTGACTTCAATATTGAGTTATAAAAGTTATTGGTCCTGTTTTTCAAATAATCCGTTTTATATTGTAAAAATTTTATTTAGATCTTTTACACTGTGGAACATACACAAATAACAAGCTAGTATGCAAAACCTGATTAATTGCTAAAGATCTCATAGCATACCTGCATAGCATATGCAGCCGCATCTTGAGCTCTCACGTCATCTGCATAGGCCAGAAAAGCCCTGGTCAGCTCTGTCAGCAGCTCATAGGCAAAGTTTGGATCATCAATCCCACTCTAAAAGCGTAAAGATACACTTTTCATTAGGTCTGAAAAAATACATTGCAATATTTTTGCTTTTCTGTGATATGTATTGCAATATGTAATCTATTTCATTATATTACATTACACAATTCAGACAGAGATATTGAATACTCAAATGTAAAATAATACTTCCTAGTCATCACTATGTAAATAAAATGCTAATTATCTTTGTTAAAGCTAAAAGCATATCGCTATCATGCACCTGCATGCTTTACAAACCTATGTTAACACAGTAACATAGCAGCTCATGCAAATCATGAGCACATTTTATTAGCACAATGGCTAACCTTTGTAATTCATTTAAAAAGTTACTTGCATTTCAAATTGCGATGCTTGGTCATCTATATTCCTTACTTGACACTGTACATCCCTTGCAACAGGAATGTCAATATTTTGACTGCAATGCTCTCTGAGCAATGTCTCACCACAAACGTAGAGCCAGTTCCCTGAGTGTCAGCCGGTGACAAGTCCAGTCGCCCAGGATCAATGGCTCCCAGTTCCCCCAAGCATTCCCCACACAAAAGCCTGGCTTCAGTATTGACGTCCTGACAGCCGCGCAGCAACACCGTCACTAACTGAGAGATCACCGGCTCCACCATCTCACTGTCCAAAACATGCTTTAGCAGAGCATCCTGCACAAACAAAACACACGCTCAACCTTTTTTGTCACATGATGCATTGCCCATCAAAATCTGCTTTTAAAAGGGTAGTTCACCAATCAAAATGTACACACCATTTACTCACACTCCAGTGGTTCTGAATTTCTTTTTTCTGTTGAACACAAAATAAGATATTTTGAAGAATGTTGGAGCCTCAATTGACATCAATGGCTGGCATGGAATGGCATAAAAGTCAAAGGCTGTCCAACATTCTGCATTATATCTCCCTTTGTGTTTAACAGATGAAAGAAGTCGAAGGTGAGTAAATAATGACAGATTTTTTTTTTTTTGGTAAACTTTACCTTTAATCCACTGTTATTGCCATTGAAATGATTATTACTGATTTACAGTCTCACGGTCTTTAACAAAATCATTATATTTTCTACTTTTTCAAAGAAGGAAGAACAAACAAGCTGGTAAACTTTCTGGCAAGATAAGGAGATTTATTTATTAGGGGTCTGACCTGGTTCTTGTATATCATCTCCTTCAGGCTGGTGAGTGCATGGATGCGTACGTCTACATTCTCATGCTGGATAGCTCGCATGGACAGCTGCAGCGCTGCCTGCATGTCAGTGCTCTTTGAGGTTTGCTGTTGTTCAATAAAAGAGTCAAAAGTCAAATTGTGCAGTGCACTTTTAAGTCGTTTGTTATGCTTCATTTGGTTTGTTTAGGTTGTACCTTACGATAATCCTGAAGGACTTTGTGAATGATTTTCAGTTCTGGATGGTCAGGAAGGAAATAGATTTCATGAAGAAAGTCTTGAACTTCCTCCCTAGACGAGAAAATTGTATATAAAGGATTTTACCCAAATACATTTAAAGAATATGTTTTTGTAATATTTGGAGATACATAAATATGTCAACGGGCCTCATTCATCAATATCTTTTTAAGAGTTCTTCTTAAGAAACGTCCAAAGAACAATCTACTCCAGATTCACATGTTTTTATACATGTTCCCAGAATAGTTTGCATGTGTTCTAAAAGAAACACTCCAACAGACTTCAGCTTTAAATTCTTTTTTTGAACAAAATGCAATGGTCAAATCTGATTCAATTCATTATGCTAAGCTAAATGCGACCCTGGCAGAACAAGAAATAAGCTGAATGAATTCATAAAGGGTTAAAGTTAACTGTTTAACACTATGAGAATTGTAAAAGTCTTTAAAAAAATTTAATTTAATTTAATTTAATTTAATTTAATTTAATTTAATTTAATTTAATTTAATTTAATTTAATTTAATTTAATTTAATTTAATTTAAAAAAAAAAAAAGTGGGGTGTTCCTTTAAGAATGGTAAATCCTAGGCTTGGGTGGTAATATGGAATACTACGGGATCTAAAAATAGCAACAGTGTCAATTACAATACACCGTCATAAAAAACAATGCACTTAAATAGGAGACAAGTATTTAATATAAAATATCCCTTATTTAATGCCAACTAATACTTATGCGTGATTGCCATGAAAGGAAAGTGTGGAGGAGAGAAAGAGAGAGAGGAAGGGAGAGGTGAGGTGGCGAGGCGCCATTAAGTGACCTGCAGTTTGGTAGTATTTCCGGTTTCGACCGAACGAGAAGGGAGACATGGTAAATATGAACTATAGGTCTGCATTCCCACTGCTGTACCGCGGGAGCCGACCAGATTTCTTGCAGTGCGGGAATAAACTTCAGAATAAAGCGCTGGAGCGGTCGGTAACTCTGGTGTAATTTGAAAGGGAGCGGGCGCGCGTCTCAATATTGCTCCCGAGCGAGCAATGCTCTCTCTATGTGTGTGTGTGTGTGAATGAGAGAAAGAGAGAGAGAGAGAGAGAGAGAGAGAGAGAGAGAGAGGTGCTGTGCGTCACTTGGTTCTCTCTCTCTCTCTCTCTCTCTCTCTGTGTGTGTGTGTGTGTGTGTGTGTGTGTGTGTGTGTGTGTGTGTGTGTGTGTGTGCGAGAGAGAGCGTCCCGCGCAGAAGAATACAAACAAGACAAACAGTTGAACGCGAACCTAAGATCGCATATACGATATTCAGTTTATAAAAATGGTTTAGGCACAAGCCAACAGTTTGGTGACGTTGTCTGAGCCTTACGTCATAATTTTTTTTAATTATGCACGATGATTCCGGTTACCGGGGTAAAATAGGGAGGAGGTTTGACGATACCAAAATTTGGATACCACCCAAGCCAAGTGAATCCTGTTGTCTTAACTGAAAGCACATGCCAGTCTTTCCCAATAAGCATAGGAATTGCCCCAAAATGTCCCGAAAATGGGCATGGCATCTTAAAGCTGTGCGAAAGGAAAGTAGTTGAGATGCCAAAAAGAATGTGTTGAACATAAGCTATGTACATTATTTGACATATGATGACTTCAAATGTAGGTTACAGTAGGCTTTGTACTTCACTTGTGTTTTAGTAAAACATCATTACAAGAACACAAGATGGGCTCTGATATTACAATAAATATAAGATTAATTAATCTATTTTTGTTATACAGATACTTACAAGAAGGTTTGCATTCACTTGTGTATTAACTACTCTCCCCTAAGCAAATCATGTGTCTTGTTAAGTGAATAAAACACTACATTTTTTGAGAATTTTTCCTTCCCAGAGACAATGTGTATTTCATGCCAATGTTGGCATTTAATATTAATTTACCATAGTCCTTTTATGAAAGAGAAAGTGAAATAAAACAAAACAAACATCCCACACTGTCATTTGTGGTGTTGCCATTGCGTGCTACATTGGTGCTGTTATATTAGAGACCATAACCAGATTTTAGACATGTTGGTTTTATATGTAGTGCGTCCTTGACCACCTTCAGAAGTGGTTTGATTTATATCCAACTCAAATGCATTTTTGAGGGCATTTACACCTGGGGCCTCATGTATCAACGCTGCGTACACACAAACACTTTGCGTACACCAGGTTTCACGCTCCGGTTTGGATTTACTAATGCTGAAATGAACGTGAGAATGTGCGTTGGCCCACGCCAATTTTATGCCTGGCATACATGCATTTCTTGTGTGTGTTTGTTTTATTTCCATTGGCGACTCCTAGAGGCAGTTGTGTTAAATTGCACACTACAAAGCATCTTTGAGCCGTGCAATGGCAGCTGCATGAGACGGGATTATCTGCAAATTTAGCAGGTATACAAGGTTTCCATACCATACAGTTAACCAGCCAAACATTTATGGGCAATTTGCAGCGATAGCCAGTTTTCCCAACTTAATCAGAGCGATCGACTGCACGCAATTAGCTATAAAGGTGCCATCTGAAGATGAATTTGCATACATAACTCAGAAACATTTCCATTCACTAAATGTGCAAATAAAATATCATGCTCAAATGCACATAATACACATACTTATTAATGATTCCTACTTGTTTTCCTCGTGATGAAGAGTAGGCAAAATCTGATATGTAGTGGGGAAAAAAGATGAATGAGTTCATCAGACGCTGGATTCGAACCGGGTTCAGGAATGACAGTGTCAAAACATGTTGCCATGCGCTTTACGAGCTACGCCACTCACCCTGGTTATATCCACCCTCTTTAGCTTTGTTGTCTCTGTAGATCAAACGGGCGGAAATCACTCAACTCGTTCATTCCAATAACAAACTTGCAAATAACACCGTTTTTTTGCAGTCTACCTCCGATAGGAGCACCTCTAATTCACATTCTGTTCAAAGTTTCTCTTTTTGCTTGCTTTTGCCATTGCTTTTTCATTTGGTTTTGCCAAAGTAGAGTCATTAGCATATTCATACGGGGGAGGAGGCAGGGAGGGGTTTTGCACTCGTGCATGTTGCGCTCAGTTTCACGTTAATTCGGATGTACAAAGAGAATATGCGTGGGATTCTGCATACGCAGTGTTTCATACATCTGAATTTTTAACTGCGTACGCACATTTACAGCTTTGTGTGTACGCAATGTTTTAGTATGAATTCAACGCAAGTCTTCGTACATGAGGCCCCTGGTCTTTCCATGATCGGCTAACTTTACGATCAGAAAAAAAAATCCATGGATTGACCTGTTGTAAACTGCCCCAAAGAGAGAAAGATCTGGCAAGCTTTTCAAGAAGCGAAAGACATGTCATTTTTACAACAAGCCTGACACACATAAAAATATGAGAAATCAATCACACAAACAACACTAGATTTTATCAACCTTGATTGCAGATACAATATTTAACTGACAAGTACCAAAGAAGGTAAATCACTAGGGGTGTAACGATACACTCAGCTCACGATACAATGTGTATCACGATATAATGTTCACGATTCGATATGTATCAAGATATGAGGATTAAAAATTGAAAATTAAACTGAAATGCAAATTTTATTTAAAAAATGTATTTACCAAGTAAACTATTTTTATGTATTTCTTTTGTTTCAACTTCTTTCATTTAAACTGAACCTTCTTTAAGAAAATAAATTAAACAGGCCTGTCTCTGGAAAATAAAACAATTAAAAAACTTCTTATAAAATATTATTGAAATGACAGAGACAAAATTAAGGAACAATTTAAGGAAAGCTGCAAGAAAATTTCACAGTAAGAGCTTAAGGCTTTGCTTGGTCACTTGCGTTTTTTGTGTGTGCAAAAAAAAAAATCCACATTTTCAGGTAATCAGCAGTTCTATAAAATAATCCTGAACTTATGTGTATCTGTCTGAGAGGTTTTTATCGATGTCTGCTAACATTACTGCTGCTGCAATCTGAACTCACGTGCGACAGCAGGTGGAACGTAGCTCACGTGCAACCAGCTCATCTAATAAGAGAAAACGGACGTCATATCGTAATCAAATCATCATAACGCAACGATGCATATTGTGACGTTTTTGCATCGCAATAAATCGTACAACGATAAATCGTCACACCCCTATAAATCACAGGAGAAAAGATTCTTCGGTACTTGTGATTTAGTAATTTGGTCACAGTACCAAAGTTATCTGGTAGAGTGCGATGATTTACATTTAAAATTGATTAATACAATGTTAAAAAAGTACAATTTATTTATACTTGTAAAATTGTATTTCAATTACATTAAATTATGAATAACATACATTAAAATACTGTCATTTTATTCACTCATAAAGAAAAAAACTGAACATGACCATAAACAACATAAGATAACTGAACAAACTACCATCACTCAAAAATGCTTTCCACAGATGTGAAGTGTTTGTAGATTCAGTTCTAAGTGAAGAATCTTCATTAACATTGCATAAATGGGGTTTAAGAACAGATTTGTTCATAAGAATGGTTGTACCCAATGTTAGTAAACAAATAAGCATAATTGATCCAAAATTTAAGGGTATTTCAGTTCAATATGAATGTGTACACAAACACAAAGCTGCTTTATCCATTGCAGATGCAAAACATGTTCTGAAATAGGGATGCTCATTTGAGCTAATTTTGCCATCTGACAACGGCTGCTCGTTAACTGAATAATAACCGTTAACTGGTCAGATTTATATTTAAATATTAATAAACAATAATGAAACAATAATAATTGGAGTGTCTATTTTGTGTCTGACACATTAAATATTGCATTTTAAAATACTGATTTATTTTACCATGCAACCATATTAACAACAGAACATCTTCATGCACCTGCAGAGTTTCCAACAGCAAATCCAGCCTATGGCGAAATGAGAAAGCAAAAATGCCCCATACCTGTTCTCCACTATGAGGTAGTGCATGATCACCGCCGTCTCTTTAGGCTGGATGGAGATGAGAGGTAACAGAGCCACGATTACATGACTCAAAAGAGGACCCAGATATGACGGGTCAAGACAGCGCACAAAACAGTCCCATGTCCTGCAAACCAGCAAGATAAAAAAAAAAGCCTTAATATCTATGTCCTGTTATTTGGTGAGCAAATTGCAATTATGCTTTCATTCTCAGATCTGATTGCATATTAGAAACAGATGATTCTTGCAGAGTTTAAACACTGTAAACCAGGTGTTCACTGCGCTAATTAAGCATCAATCTGGTTGTTATCAGCAGGGCCCTCCTGCAGATGACACTTCTTATGCTCTTGGTTGTTAATTCACACATCCTGTTCAATGCATTTACACTGATGTGAATGAGAAACACACCTGCAGCAGAGCTCCGGGAAGTCATCCTTGTATCTCAGGCCAGTTCTGAGAGTGGTCATCATCTTCACTCGAACTGAGCTGATGTGCTTTGGACCCATCAGCTTCATCAGGGACATTAAACTGTTCAGAGCCTGAGAAAGGGGAAAGTGGCCATATATAAATAAATACATAGTCAGAATTATTAACCCCCTTTGATTTTTTTTCCTTTAAATATTTCACAAATGATGTGTAACAGAGCAAAGAAATTTTCACAGTATGTCTGATAATATTTTTTCTTCTGGAGAAAGTATTATTTGTTGTATTTCGGCTAGAATAAAAGCAGTTTTTAGATTTTTAAAAAACATTAAGGACAAAATTATTAGCCCCTTTAAGCTAATTTTTTTTCGATAGTCTATAGAACAAACCGTCGTTATTCAATAACTTGCCTAATTACCCTAACCTGCCTAGTTAACCTAATTAACCTGGTTAAGCCTTTAAATGTCACTTTAAGCTTTATAGAAGTGTCTTGCACACTTAACCTACCTCTACTTTGATCGCTGGCAGACTGATGTCACTAACATCAACAGTAAGAAAATAAAGAAACTAAGAAACTGTTCATTTAAATTATTATATTTAAAACAGAGGAGAACCAGATCGGTTTGACTATCCCAAAATACCTCACGCTCGCTAAGCTAAAACATTTGCCATCAGTATGCAGAGAAATTATCTGCTCTCAATGCTGCAGGTGAGAGAGACGGCTGTGTGGCACTGTGCCACCTTTAGTGCTTTGAGGCGGGGAGAGACTGCTGGCATCCCCCGCAGCTTGTCACGAAGAGTAACGTTAGGAATAGTACAGACACATGAGAGGCTCTAGAAATGAACAGTAACAACTAAAAACATTCGCTAGTCACTTTTTTGAAAATTTGGTGATGGGGGTCTGAAAAGTCACTAGGTTTGCAACACTGGCTGGCAGTATATTTGATTGAAGCGCTGCGTTCACACCTTGCGCATGTGCAATACGGAAGGAATGTTCCATTATTTATGGGTGCCCCCCGGTTTTTGAAAAAAAAAAAATAATGTTAAGATCTTAACGGTTATAGACAGATTTTACAACATTCGATAGAAAATAAATAAAAGAGCTATATGATTAACATAGGCTTCCTGGCATTGGTTTGGGGCCCCTATTTCCCAGGGGCCCTAAGCGGATGCTTACCTCGCTTATTTGTTAAGTCTGCTCCTGACTGTAGTCATGGTATGTTTTGACAATATTTTTTGTTGCTTTTTCTGAACTTTGAATGTCTCAGGACCTTTGTTGTATACGGAGAATGAGAAAGCCTTCTTATTTTTTTTTTTTAAATCAATTATTTTTTTAGATAATGAAGAAAAGATTTCAGGGGATTGGAACGAAATGAGGAGTATAATAACAGAATAACATTTTTGGGGTGAGTTATTCCTTTAGGTCAATATTTAGGCCAAATGTTTATTTCCTGTGTCATCCTCACAGCTCAACATCAGTAGCTAGGTTTCCATCCACCTCATTCTATGAGTATTTTGGAATATCACATCAAAAAATGCTTAATGAAAATGGCAAGATGCACATACATTTTGAACAATTAATGGACAAACCAGCAAAACACCATGTTGTAAAACATCCTGAATGTTGTTTTGGTCATTATAAAATCCAAAAGTTAAAGTCCATCAAAATAGTGTGATATTATTTCCTCCACAGTCTTGCGCCTCCAAAGGCCACTGCACATTTCTCGCATTACATTTTCACACAAGTAATTTATTATACAAGGGGGCCAAGTTGGCTTTTCCCACTGCAACAAACTCTTGGAAACATTTTGAAAAAGGAAAGATATTCCTTTCAATATCTGTGGGTGAAGTACTGATTTTTTTCTCTTTGACTCTTTGAATGAAAACTATTTTAAAAAATTAATTCAAGTTTTGTGCATGAGTCTAATTTGTGTCTTTGCATGGAAACATCGCTAGGATCACCAAACTGATCTGTCACCAAAATCTGAGTATCTATATGTCAGAGATTGTGTGTCAGGGTTCAACGCTAAGGATTTTTTCTACTGGCCCAATTTTTACTTGCCCTGCCAAAATTTTCACTGGCCCCACCAAAAAAAGTAGTTAATAACTATTTCTCAGTCACATATTTTTAATAATGTGTCAAAAGCCAAACATAACTTCAGCATATCTTTTCTTTAAATACAACTGACAATTTAAAAAAAATACAACTGTGATGTAAATAAATTTGGAAATATATATATTATAGGTTTAAATTATAGAGAGAAATAACAGATGAACTGATATATTGATGGTCAATATTCAATATTGATTCATTTTGATCTTTTTTCCAGGTGCAGAAATAAACAAAACAATAGGCCTAATGCAAAATATTATAAGATTAAAATATGTAAAAATGATCAGATGGTAATTTCTGTCAATTTTCCTAACAGATAAACAGCTCTTAGCAATATTTCAGCATGCATTCACTTTCATATTAGCACATTTGCCGGTAGGAATGACATCCGGCCCTACTCGTAACAATCCTGTCTACTGTCCCGAGCGTACCGCACGCTGGCCCCGGGCCATTGGGCAGTGCTTACTGTTGAGCCCTATGTGTGCATATTTTCAGATTAAGTTGTTGTTTACAAACCCCATATTAAGTAGACATTTCAGGGCCTACATAGTGCATACAAAGTATAAATGAGGCCCCTGGTAAACACTTTTAAACTATCAAAAATTAAAGGCTAAAAACTTACCATTTTCTTTTTTTCCTTCTCTCCAGCACTAGAGCTCAGCAGCTGCATGTTGAAGAAAGCCAGGATGCCCAGAAGCTTAGGCTGCAGATAATCTGCCTGGAGAGACATACACCAACAGACTGCATTATTTCCAAAACTGTGACCGTGCCAGAAAGCTGACAACAGACTCATGCAATTCTATGCAGATCCAACTCTCTAGAACAAAGCTAAATAGTGATTTAAGTTGTGCAGTTATTCGTTGCCCTTACTAACTAAGGAATATCATTGTTAGAGCAGGCTGTACCATGCATCCTGGGGTGGTGATTTCTCTTGGGCCCTGGTAGGGGTCATCACTGGAGGCAAAAGAAGCTAAAATAGCAAGTCCATTGAAGACCTGTTGGTAGTGCTCTCCAAGACGCAAAAGCAGCTCATTATGAAGACCCTGGAAATCCTGCCTCAGCAGGCTGCCCAGTTCAATTTCTGTCTCATTCTGTGCCAAAAAAGAAGAAACCAGTTCATTTAACAATTTAAGATCGAAGTCAAAATAAGATTCAACAAATATATAAATAATTATAAATAGGTCCAATTCTGTCCAATTTAATTTTTCTCTTTCTGTGACAAAGAAGAGAAAAAATGTTCCTTAAGTTTTTTAATAAGAAAATAATTCAAAATAACATTTAGTTAATTAAATAAAAATTATATATATATATATTTTTTTTTTAAATCTAATAAGTATTTTGGTCAAAGTCTGCCTTAATTCAAATTAATTTCTGTCTCAAAAAAATCTACCCATTAAAAAGATAATTAGAAGAAAGTAATCAAAATATTTTTTTAAGTAATTATAAATAATAAAAATTAAAATATTGCAATTAATTAATCCAAGGTCTAATTCTCTAAACAATTCGGTCTCATTCTATGCCAAAAAAAAAAAAGAAATAAGTTTATTAATAAATAATTATAAAAAAATGAATTTAAAATAAAATGCCATTGGTTAAAAAATGATAAATTATTAATACATAAATAGCAAATAATCATTCAGAGGTTCAATATAGTTTCATTTTTAAAAATATATTTTCTATACCACTCATTTGCCTATTGGGCTTTTTTACTTTTCCTCCATTTGTGATGTCATGCACAGATCACACACACCTTAAGGTAGTGAAAGGCTCTCTCCAGCTCCTCTTTGGAACATGAACACACGAGATGGGAGAATATGTATTTAAAGTTATTGATGAGCATTTCCCTGCGGTTGACATTCAGCTGCTTGGCAATGGTGCGGATCAAGGCGGAAGCTGTAGGACTGGCTTTGGCCGCCAAAAAAGGCAGAAGGACCTGTAATGTCCGCTGTGAACAAATAAAGACAGTATAAGCTCATTACATAATTGAAATTAGCGATGAAAGCCACACTTGATCATAGCTCATTGAAGCATTTCATAGTGGCTCACTATATTTGCCTTTTGTTTTCAAACATCTCTCCCTAGTGTTTTTGTCTTTATCCTGAGATTTATTGTACTATCTTTGCCTAAAACCCTTCTGTTACATCATAGGCTGATCATGGCAAATCTGGTAATGAGATGTTGAAGTTACATTGAGGAAACGATTAAGGTCAGGGAAGTCAAAGACGTGCGCCACATGAGACAGGATGTCCAGTGCCAGCTCTCGCTGATGGGCCGCCTCTTCCTGCAGAGCCTCGCTGCTCTGATCCGGCGTGCAGCGCAGAGCCGTCACATGACGCGAGTGCAGAGACTCCACCAAAAACTGCAACAGAACAAATACAAGATGACTGACCACAAAACCCACTTATTTTATACCAAAACAAACTTTTAAGACAGAAAGAAACAGCTTACACTGGTTTACAGCCTACAACTTACTCACTATGAACACAGACACTTGAGGATGAATGATAAAATTACTTAATCATTACATTTTCAAGAGAGGAATTTTGACAGAATTTCTTAAATCTTTTGTCTTTTGGAGAAAGTGTGTTTTTAGTTTAGCTGAAATAAATGGAGGTTTTATTAAATAAATCGAAATAAATATAAAAAACATATTTAATCTGAATACCAGTATTGAGTAGTAGCAAAACAACTAGATTATAGAGTAGTAATAACTACTAGCAGAAGAAAAAAAACTGCCAAATGCACACTGTTGTTTAGCAATCTCAATCATATCAATCTCAATAGGGTATATGCAAAAGGACTTTTTTGTCGGTAACCTGGGTCAAATGCTTCTAGTGAACTGTATGCCATTACAAAACAGGCACGTCTAAGGTCTCTTTTCTTTATAAATTATCGATCTTCACTGCCTAAATGATGTACGCTAAAAAATCGTAAAAGTGGGTCTCAGAATGTACAAGAAGCACTGAATTAGATGAAATTTTTCCGCGCCATCCCTTTAAAATATTTAAATTTATTTTACACCAATATTTCCAGTGGTGTTTCTGCGCTAGCCTGCTGATCCTGGCGGGCATGTGCATGTAAATGGCTTTTTATCTTGGTTAACGCATGAACAACTAAATGAAAGCTGAAGTCTATTAACTGATTATATTTTAATTGCATTACAACATCAATGCTGAAAAAGAAACTGTATAAAATTGAAAAAGTCACATTAACCATTCACCAGAAGTTTATTGGAATCGGAAGAAACACTAGCTCTGTATACTGTATACCCTATTAATTGTAATTCTGCTGATATGCAAATTTAAAGGAACTTCACTCCACTTTTTTTGAAATAGACTCACTTTGTGATTTTCGAGTTCCCTAAAATTAAACAGTTGAGTTTTACCAATTTGCATCTATTCAGCCGATTTCCAAGTCTGCTGACAGCACTTTTAGCTTAGCTTAGCATAAATCAATAAATCAGATTAGAATATTAGCATCTCTCGAAACAAAAAAGGGTTTCAGTAATTTTCTTTTTTAAAGCTTGAATCTTCTGTAATTACATTGTGCAGTAAAACAGAGACAAAAATAAAAGTTTCTATTTTTAAGGTCGATATGGCTATGAGCTGTATTTTAAATAGTAACTAGGCACTTTAAGTTTAAATAGGAAATAACGGTTTATTAGTTAATGTATTTACTAATATTAACGAACTATGAATAATAACCTTGTAAAGTATTTATAAATCATTAACTACTGCATTACTTAAAGCCAAACTTGTGCTTGTTAACATTAGTGAACTGCAAGTAAACATTTCACTTAAATAACATTAACTGATGTTAAAAAAACATGAATAAAAACTGTAACAAATGTATTACTAATAGTTTATGTTAGTAAATACATTAACCAATGGACCAATATTTAATGTTGCTACTTTTTTTTTTGTTTTTTTCATTTTGAGCGAGATGCTAATGATGCAATCCGATTCAATGATTTATACAAAGCTAAGCTAAAAGTGCTCCTGCCAGACCTGAAGATCAGATGAATATATTTAAAATGGTAAAACTCAACTTTTTAACTGTTAATGTGACTTGTAAAATAAGTGTTTCTTTAATAGAGCCAATCTGTACCATGTGACTGTTTAATATTCATACATTTATTCATTTTCTTGTCGGCTTAGTCCCTTTATTAATCCGGGGTCGCCACAGCGGAATGAACCTCCAACTTATCCAGCAAGTTTTTACGCAGCGGATGCCCTTCCAGCCGCAACCCATCTCTGGGAAACATCCACACATACATTCACACACACACTCATACACTACGGACAATTTAGCCTATCCAATTCACCTGTCCCGCATGTCTTCGGACTGTGGGGAAAACCGGAGCACCCGGAGGAAACCCACGCGAACGCAGGGAGAACATGCAAACTCTACACAGAAACGCCAACTGAGCAGAGGCTTGAACAAGCGACCTTCTTGCTGTGAGGCGACAGCACTACCTACTGCGCCACTGCTTCGCCCCACTGTTTAATATTTTTCACAAAATGTTACACTGACCTGGCAGATTGGGTTCCTGTACTGGCTGAAGAAGGACTGCAGTTTGAGGTCTCTACAAGTGGCTAATGCCTGGATCTCTGTATAGGCTGCTACTGACACCGGATTGGACTTTGAGAGCAGGCAGTGCAGGAGGCGAAGCAGAGCAAATGACACCAGGTTGCCTTCTGCAGCCCTAAAAAGAACCATAAGAAAGAAAACCATTACTGAAACATGATACATATATGAACACGCATACAAATTGGAACCATAAAAACAAACAGTGGCCCCAAAAAGCAGTATTTTGTACTACCTCCCAATTTCTCCAGTGGTTAATATAAGTGTGTTTTTCAGTTCGTTGTTTCTGGAGGTCTTTGCATTGGTGTATGCTTCTTTTAGCCGGGACACAAGAAGCTGTAAAAACCAAAATCATAATCCATTTATTAGGCATTTTGTACAAAACTCTCTGCTAAAATCACAACTCTGGAAGTACCGGAATTCTGTAATGTCATAGCGGTCATTCTGACTGTTCATATAACATTGTACAGAACAAATTTTGTGTCACGTCATGTCCAAATTACTAGCTTCTATTTTTGAATTATTATGGATATAAATATCTGCAGTCATTATTTTATTAAGTAAATTCTTACAGAATCTGCAGACTTTTTAGCTATTTCTGCACAGAAGTTTTTTTTTTTTTTTAAATAGGTGGTTTATGTGAAATGATCTTCAGAGAATATTAACTAAAAACTGAAGACTTAATATAAAAAACGTTTTTTCACTTTTTACAATGAAAACTAAAACGCAATCAAAACAACTTTTTTGGTAAACAAATATATCTACTAAAAGACAGTGAATGTTACTTTACAAACTGTACTGTTTATAAATCATCTAATTTATAATATCACTGAAATGAATAGAAAACTGAAGAAAAAAAATATTTACACACATATATAGAACTAAATATTGAGATTCAATAATGAGGTCCAATTTAAGAATTTCTGCAGGTGCAGATTCAGTATGGGTCTTGTCACTACTCTAACAATACAATCTTTTTTGTAACAATTAAACAGTTAATCATAACAGTTAAAAATATTGTTTTAGAAAGTTTGAAAGACATGTCTGAATGAAATGTACACACATTTAGAAAAAATCAGGGAACTATAGTAATATGGGTTTTATTTGAACAGATGTAGTAAATTTCAAATTGTACAAATGGTCAAAATGACTGCCTCTGTATTGTTAAAGGGATAATTCAAAAGAAAATAGCTTTGACCACAATTTTAACTAGGAAACTTCAAAGTTGCCATAAACATATATTTAGGATATATAGTTTTTTCCTATATTGTGAAATACATCCAATTGAAATTGGCCTAGAATGAGAATAAAACAGATTTTGTGCAGTTGTAGGAACTCATCGGCATTTTTCAGTGGTCAACACAAGTTGAATCTGAAATCTTGGGCATCTCCAATGGTCTCATTCATTGAACTAGCTTGAGGGCTTATACCATCAGGATAACAGAGCGCCAATTGATTTTGGGCTCCTCTGACCAGTACTTCTCCGCAGATGTTCTGGTACCCTTCGGCTAACTAGCCAATGATTAATTAAATCAGTTAAATTAAAACACAATGGCCCTTACAGGATCTTCAGCGGAAACCATTTCACGAGACTTTTGATTGACTCCTGGTCATGTGCTCGCCTTGGGCACATCCTGCTAGAAGCACAATTTCGTAGAGACAAAGAGATCTCTAGAAACATTAATGCATATGAATAAAAGCGAATCTCTTAATGTTAGAACTAAGGCAGATGTATCTTTGAATAATATGCCATAATGTTCCTCATATGCTGTTTATTCCAATCAACTAGGTTAATCAATGTGTTGTTTTAACCCTTATAACAGAGTAAAATAATCTGTATGTGTCTGAAATGTATAATGTCTGGTATTGAACGAAAGCTAGTGACATTTGCAATACGTTGGTGTAAATGAAAAACTAGTAGTACAAACAGTATTCATCTTGTAACGTTTGATGTAAGATAGTTTCAATCTTGCAAGAGTTCTACCACGTGAAATCTACATGCAGTCTGTTAATTAATGACCTTTCCTACGTCAGTACGGGGCGTGGCCCCGCCCTTCATGGCAGCTGCTCATTGGCAGACAGTGCCATGGGGACGAACCAGACCAGGTCACTTAAAACACCCTGCAACAAAGAAACTTTGCTTTTTGCATCAGCTAGCTTGCGCATGCTTTTGCTCTCTGCCCCCTTTCGCCTACCCGGACACCGCGCCGCCACGCGATTGGGTTACTACGAACTTCCACGCAAACCTCTTAAGTTTCGGTACTCACGAAACTGCACGAACTTCCGCAAACCGACTCTCAGCAGTCCGTCACCTCGGTAACCCAGGACAACAGCCATTCACGAGCGTGTGAATCCCAAAGACGTCATCGAAGCGAGAAACCACCCAATCAGGAGCACCGTGTTTCCCCAAGGCCAGCCGGCGAGGGAGATTCGACTTCAGCAAAAAGGGCGCAAGTAACACAAACTAATGTTGTCTCTTGCTGATCTTGTGCAGATTGATCTTAAGCAGTTAAAGATAAGCCATATCTCTGCTTTTGTGGTTTCTCAGGTGTTATTCTAAGATCTTGCAAGAAGTATTAGAATTAATTTGGGACGTTGTCAACTCATTTTGCATCCTCTGAACTGCCTCTGTGTGTATGTGTGAATGTGTGTGTTTGTTTGTTGTTTGCTTGTTACGTAGTTAGTTTCATTTATCGTAGTGTAGCTCAATAAATCTTTGTACTCATTTTGTAAGAACTGTGTTCTTGTTTATGTGCTTCTAAGTCATTGCCTCGAGCTGTAGATCTTGTTACCTTGCTAAAAGATCATCCAATACTGTGTTATGTTATTATCGTTGGCCACGTAAATAATATTAACAAGATTGGTAAGATACGATGTCTTCTATTTGCGGGACAAATGGTAGATAAAGTGTGAATCTTTTGATCGGATTCAATCTGACTCATTTGAGTCAAATCAATGATTCGAATCTTTAGGATCCGATTCATTGAAATGAGCTAATTAATCCCTGATCGATATTAAAACGTAGGTTGATCCCCTACAAGTGCATGATTTAGTCTAAAATCAGTGCATGATTTACTACATGATTTTTAAAATGATTTATTTCCTTTGAAAACCGATTGGATCATGGGAAGAAGGGCATTGCTAACAAAATGAAGGATGACTGTTGAATGGACAAAAGCAGAGCAAAAACGAGACCTGCACTGATAGCCCCGCCTTAAAGGCATTCCATATGACTAGAAGAGAAGTCATTTCGAGGGGGAGGGAAAGTTATGGTATTTAATAAACAATTATGAGGGCGATTAATTTTTCCAAAATAATGAAGTACACAGACACATGGATTATAACAAGCACTAATATATATATATATATATATATATATATATATATATATATATATATATATATATATATATATATATATATATATATATATATAAAAAGAGCAAATTTTGATTTCATGCCAAATTTAATGTTCTACTGAAAAAAAGTCACCTGCATCTTGGATTGCATGAAGGCAACTTAGTATGTTAACTGATATGACATCAAAGGCTGCAGCATGTTAATATAATTCAGACTTTAAAATCTGTACCTCTTTCAGGAAGCCATTTCCATTCCAAAACTCTAGAAGATTCTTGATGTTTTGGCCAAACATTATTCGGACCTCTTGGTCAGGGTCTTCAATGAGGTTGACCAAAGCATTGACCAAAGCTTTGGTATCAGGGTCGGTGTTACCCAGATCCACATGCTTGAACAAGTGCCTGATATTCTTGATAAAAGCTGCCATTCCAAAAGACAAAACTTAAGACTCATTTGGTGAGCTAAAAAAGTTTTAGCAAAATAATTCAATGCTTCAGCAAATGTATATATTGCCAGAAAAAAAAAGAAAAACAAT